>NW_027418282.1:0-144109 GCF_009905375.1 Apium graveolens | reverse complement strand
ACTAATAGGTTACTAGATGCAGATTTTGCAGGTTTAAAAAATGACAGGAAATACACAGTGGAAGCTGCCAATTTCTTGGAGGCAGATTGGTTTCGTGGTACAACAAGAAACAAAAGTCAATTTCCACATCAACTGCAGAAGCAGAGTATATTGCTGCAGGAAGCTGTTGTGCACAGATTCTTTGGATGAAGAATCAGTTACTGGATTATGGGTTAACATATTTCAAAATCCCTATTTACTGTGATAATCAAAGTGCTATTGCTATGACAGGTAATCCAGTTCAACACTCAATGACAAAGCCAATCAGCATCAGGTACCACTTCATCAGGGAACATGTGGATGAAGGTACAGTGGAATTGCATTTTGTTCCCACAGATCAACAGTTGGCAGATATCTTCACAAAACCATTATGTGAAGCTGCTTTTACAAGATTGGTAAATGAACTTGGAATGGTTTCAGGTTCCTTCTCTAAATCTGCTTAGACTTGTTCTGTGTTATCAGACTTTATGCTCAGTATTTACAGATTCATCTCATTGTGTATTCTGTGCTTAATTGATAAATGTCTTTAAGTACTGACTGTTGTCTGATATATGTTTCTAAACTCTGATAAGTGATATGTCTGTTCTAGTACCTATTCAATCCTATGAGGATAACTGTGCTAGATACTGACCTAGTAGTCTTCAATAAACAAATGATTCCATGGAAGAAGTAATTATTTCAGTGGAAAACTTATGACACTAGCAAATTCTGATAACTGAGCTTAGTTAAGTTCACTTTGTATATCTTATTACTAAGTCACAAATTAGAATAATGCTACTCATCTGTTAAGTTCTGATACTAGTAAACTGCTGAATGTACTAAGTGTTGATAGGACCTCTCTTATCAAAAGCAAAAGCAAAAAGATCAAAGATTAAAATCAGGTACTCCTTTGAGATCTAGAGTAAAAAATGTGGAAGGGACGACCCAGTGCATTGCTGGTATTAAGTAAATATGCATCAGAAAGCAAAATATTTTCTTGGTGACTTTTCACACTCTATGATTACTGGAGAAATACTCTGAAAATAGCATAAATTCTGATAAACAGTCGGGACTCACTTACACTGAGAAGCTACTGTAAATAGAATTCAAAAGATGCATAAAATTAGCACAAATAGTTGAGGTGGACTCAAGCATAAACTCATTCTTCAGTCGGTTTCAGGACAATGACAGATCTTTAGCAAAATTTTAGTTATGCCTTATTTCTAAGATGTACTGCAGTGAATCAGACTTTACTCTTTGTCTGTTTTTAGCTTAATGCACACACTAATCACTCCATCTGAATGATGAAAATTTCTGTGGTGGTCTATGTTATTTTAGATAAAACAGTCAATGTGTCATTATTGCACAAATTCTGAGGACAAGTTCTAAGTTACACGTTCTGATGATTAAGTACTGACGTCCATAAACTCAGAACTTGTATGAGTATTTACTAAGATAGGCATTCCTTTTTCGAGTTAAGAAATTATGTTCTGATGACTGTTAAGTTCTGGTATAGGTCTAAGTTCTGATTTCTCAGTCTAATCCTTTACTTGGCTTATCTTTGAATAAAATTTGATAACAGTCTCAGTTTGTACTCGAATATGTTGAAGTGGAAGATTAATAGTCACTGTGATTAGGATTAATGGTATTTGTACTTGAACAGACCACTGCTTCTTGTGTTTTGTGCGGTCTAGACCATGCTTCCTCTTTCCAATGACTGTTATTCTTTTTCAAAGTCTAGGGAGATGAGGTAGAATTAATTCTACCTGTCAGCATTAAATATCTTTGCGTCTCTTGGCATTCTCTTGCCTATATAAGCAACCTCTTCACATCAGTCTTTCCATCACATTCTTCTCACACACTTATCCTCCTTCTTCTATCAAAAACACAATGGTTCGATACAACATGTTTTTGAACAATCAAACCTTCATAATGGAGCTAAGTTGTGCCGATTGGCAGCAGGAGTGGCATGTAACAGCCATTCCTGAGGAGATCTGGGATTCTGTCCCACAGGAGGTGCTGACTCACCTTCTATTCTTCTATATGGATTACCATCGCCATCTGGAGCGATTGGAGGAGGAAAGGCGGGAAGCTATCCGTCAGCAAGAGCGAATCATACGACTCGCCATCTTGTTCGTCGAAGATAGGAAGATGAAGATGACTTAATCTCGTCTTCTTCCTGTTCTTCTTCATCATCAGCTTTGTCAGGCTTCTTAGCTAGGACTAAAGCTGTTGACGTTAGGATTAGAAGCTTAGGGAAAATCTTGTATAAGTATTGATGTCATTTCCATTTCATAAATGTATTGACTTGATATATTAATGAAAATTGTTTTTACTTCAAGATTTTGTCTCTGAGTTATTTTATCTTGTGTTGATAAATCCTGATTGATATTCTGATGACCATTTAAATTGTGCTTTTATTTAAGTTTTGATTCTCTGTCAGCACTTATTCATTGAAATTATCTCGGTCATTTTTAACATGATTTATTTTCAGAATATTAATGTTGCAGTGAAAAATAATTCAATCAGTGCTCACGGTTTAAATTTTGAATTAAAACTGTTTCTCTTGATTAAAGGAACGGTTTTTCCTTGAAACAAGGCAATTGGGTAAGTAATCATTCCTGTTTTCTCGAGCCCAGTAACTATCCGTTATTACTGCATGTCTGACAGGTGTCCAACGGTAATATTTTTTTGTATAAGTACAGCAGAGAGAAGATTTCTGTAATCTTTTTAATTTCTTCATCTTTTATCTCTCTTCTTACTTTTACTATCCTTCACTTTACTTTTTCCGTTGTTTTCCTACAGCCATTATATCAAACAACTATCAGGCATTCTTAATTTTCAATTTTTTTTTCATGGCACCAAAGGATTTAATCATTGATGGAGCAAAGTTTGTTCCAAACAACTATGCTGCAATTCTTGATCATGCTGAAGCTCCATCTGAATTGCACTTTGTGCAAGATCTTCTTGCACATAGTGAGGTTGGGTACGCCTTAACTCAGCCTGAATTATTTTCAAGTCAACAAGTTCTGAGGTTCTGGAGGACTGGCGTTTTTGATGATGGTGGTAACCGTGGAACTCCCAGTATTATCTTCCAAGTGGGTGATTCATCTTTTGTAGTCACTCCTGGTACAGTACGCAGGGCTTTACATCTTCACGAGGATTGTACTTTCTCAGTTCCAGAGGACTCAGCCCTTCGGGAGTTAATGGCTGAATTGGGATATGAAAAGAGTCTGACGAAACTTGGACAGTTGAAACGGGCTAATATCAGAAGAGAATGGAGTTTCTTCTTTGATTGCATCACCAAAGCTTTTGGGAACAAATGTTCAAATTTTGATGTTATCCCAATTCTGAGTCAGCACATAGGGTATGCTATTATCCATCAAACTCATTTTGACTTTGTAACTGGAATAATTAGTTTTATTGGGGATAGGATGACAGAGGATCGAGATGTTGTTTATTTTGCTCGATTCTGTCAACTTATTTATACGTATTGTACTGCTGAACCCCAGTTAGTCAGCACTCAAACCCCACCTTTTAAGGTTGCAAAAAGGTACTTTAACGACCTGATAAATGCTGACATAAAGAAATCAATGGTGAGACAATTACAGATTCCTCAGTCTGTGAAACAGATTCTGGAAAATGCTGATCCTGCTACTTACAAATCTGATTACTCACATGTTCAACCAACTCACCATAACAAAAATCCATCAACCTCAGTACCTACCTCTCCTTCTACTCAACCTACCCTCAGAACTTATCTCAAATCCTATCTCTCCACTTCACAGACTGCTCAACCTTCTTCTTCAGCACCTACTGTGAAGCCTACATCCTCTAAGCCAAAGAGAACAAAGACTGTTCCTCAAACACCTCAAAAGAGGAGGAGATTTACTTTGAGAGATGAATCAGATTCTGAGGAACAGATTCCTTCTTCAGAACCTGTTGTGGTCGAAGCTGAGAACGCAACTTCTCAGAAGGATTCTGCAATTGGGGGTTCTAGGCTTCTCAAGAGGCTTAGACGCATGATAGTTCCTGAAACTCCCAAGGAATCCAAATCAACAAGGAAGTACAAGAAACAGAGGGCACAAAGGCCAGTTTCAGATGATGAGGAGGAAGCAGCTAAGAAAGGGGATCAGGAATCTCTGTTCTCACAAGACAATGAATTTGCTCCAGTCACTTCTTCTCCATCAACTCCATCTCAGGAAGCTGTATCTGACAAGGCTAACTCACCATCTGTGTCTCTTGTTGATCCAGGCACAAGTGCTGAAATTGATATTCAGAACCTGGTTGTGCCTGAAATACTTTTCTTAGAAGCTCCAACAGCAAATAATACTTCTACAACACCTGTTATTGATGCTGTTCAAACTCCAGAGTTATCAACAACACCATCTCTGCATCAAGATGCTGATGATCAGATTTTAGGTGAGCATCAGGATATGGCTGTTGATCAGAACTTAGTATCAAATCAGCAATTAGAGGATGCTGAAGCCTCCATTGCTACTCACACTGTTGTCTTATCAGAAGATACTGATTCTTTAAGTTCTAATGCTGCAAATGTTGGAGATACTGGTGAAGCTGCTACAACTGCAGATGCTGATGAAGCAGGTCCTTCAGGACATACTCTTCCACCGACTCTTCCTAAGTCTGAACTGGTAAAGGAGTTTGTTATCAGGGATGCACCAGTACCTTGGAGTGAAACTCCTGCAGGTCAGGAGTGGACTAAGGAATGGAACTCAGTTTCATGTGTTCCAAATGCTTTACATCTTGCTGAGCACTTGACTAAAGCTGATGAAATGTTAAATTCTGATGATTTTAAAACCCAGCTTAGAGTCACTGTATTGAGTACTAAACATCTACAAGGTCTTCATTCCAATACTCATGCAGAGCTACACAAGATTCAGGAGAACTTTATCAAACAGGAACAAGTTTGGAAAATTGATAAGAAAAAGTTCTTCCAACCTACCATTGACAGGGTTGCTTATATTGAGAAAACTCAAGAGAAGCAACAAGCTCAGATTGAACAAATTCTGACAAATCAAGCTTCTCAGCAATCGCAACTTACTGAAATCCAGACCTCAGTGGAACTACTTATCTCTCTTTTATTACCTGCTGATGCCAAAAAGGGGGAGAAGGTAATTAAGTCCAAATGCAAAACCAACAAGACACTGCAAGGAAAGGATGATGTAAAAGATGACCAAGGAACCTCTGGAATGGGTAGTGGTCGTAGTCAAGGTAGAAGGTTTACATCAAGACAAGCTAGTCACAGAACAAGTTCTGATACTGGGAAAAGAATAAGTTCTGCTGCTGGTAAAAGGATAAGTTCTGATGAACTTCTAGATCTTGATGAGGAAATGTCAAGACAGTTATTTCTTCAAGAAAATCCAGGGATGGACTTGGAAAGTTTAAAGGAAGAAGAAGCCAGACTTAAATCAGAGAAAGTCACATCTAAATCTGAAGCTTCTGGTAAAAAGTTACTTCCAAAACCTAAAGGCATTGTGATCAAAGAAAGGATACATACTGAAGCAACTTTGGCTAGATCACAACCACAGATAGATCCAAGATCCAAGGGTAAAGAAAAGGTTGGTGAACCTATCAAGCCTTATGTACCTCCTGAGGAAGAAGAAATTACTGATGGAAAAGATGATCTTGCTCTGACTACAAGAAAAGTTCTTAAAACAACCTCTGACATGGCTCAAGTTGTTCAGAGTCAAGAAATTGTAAGTTCTGATATTCAGAAGAAGCAAGTAACCTCTGACAGTGCTCAAGTTAACTTGATATCAGAAAATAGATCTAAAACACTCCTACCAGGATTCACTAAAGCAAAACAGACTCAATCTTTGAAGACTACTGCAAGTGGTTTTGAAGCAAGAGTAGTTACTGGAAAGGAAGCTAGAGATAAAACTGGATTGGGAAGTGCTGATGAAAGAAGAGTACACAACACTACCAATGATCCAACTTCCTTGAGTGAACCAGGTATTGGAGCAACTCCTGAGAGATTGAATCAACTGGAATCTGTACAGATGGTTTACCATACCTACTTGAAAGAATACATCATGTTGTATTTCATGACAGATGGTAGGGTTTATCATATAAGACAAAATGCCATTCCTTTGAAGTATTTTGAAGAATTGGAGCATGTACTTTTCTTACTTCAAGTGGATGACAGAATAACAGAGACTGTTGCAAACTACTTAAAAGAACAGATTCAGAGACAGAAAAGGCTTTATTCTGTTAAGTTTGACAGCATATATGTTCCAAAGTACAGAGATCACAATGGTGATATTGTTGATATGAAGCCTAATACTGCACAGATCAGAACGTATCTTGGTATTAAGGGACTTGAATTCAATCTTGAATCTGACAAAGCTTATGTCATAAGACTAGATCAGGAGTTAAGAAAAGCAAAGATTAATGATCTCAGAGCTGCAATCTTTCAAACTGGTGAAGATACTGTAGAGCTTAAAGGTGTTAAAAGGACAATGATTGATGAACTAAGATATGCTGAGAAATGTTTGTTGAAGAACTATCTCAGAATAACTCCTGACATCAGAGAGATCAGAAAATGAAGAAGCCAAGTCGAAGATCTACAAATGCTTAAATTATGATATTTATACAGATTGAAGTTGTTATCAGAAGTTGAAATTGGTAAAAACTTTAAGGACTGTAAGTTGTAGTTATCTAGTCTATTTCTCATGCATTTGTACTTAATATTTTTGACATCATCAAATATCTGTTAAACTTGTATATTTTGTTAATTTACACGTTGGGGGAGATTGTTAGATATATTTGATAATGTCATGGCTAATATGTTTTATGTTTAGCTTTCAGATCTTACATGAACAGGATAAATCAGTACTTAACTGTTGATCAGTACTTATACTGGAAGTCAGGACTTAAGGATATCAGTACTTATATTATCAAGAGATAATCATCAGAAGATAGATATCAGAACTTAAGTGCTGAAGGACAATCAGATAAGGACAGTAGCTGATTAAAGGAAAGAAGATCGAGATAAATATAAGAAGAGATATGCATGAAGAAGGAATTCCGTGAAGAATGGAATACTTGGAAGAAAAGATATCTGATTGATATATTTTAGGAAGCAGAATTATATTCCATATCAATTAGCGATTATCTTGTAACTGTGTAGTATATAAACACAGGCATAGGGTTTACACTATAAGTGTTATCATTATCGAAGTTATTATTCTTTATAACCCTAGCAGCTCTCGTGATATTTGTTCATCACTGAGAGGTAACAGTTCCATACTGTAACAGAGTTTATTATTTCAATAAAGTTTGTTTTCTGTTACTTAAGATCTTAAAGTTCGATTTGAGTGTACTATACACTGTATTCACCCCCTCTACAGTGTGTGTGTGACCTAACAACAAAAGCCTTCTTCTTCTTCAGATCCTTCAAATAAGCATGACAGTTCCTCTTCCAATGGCCTGGTTTCTTGCAATAGTGATAATCACCAACCTTTGGAACACCACCTTTAGGCTTCAAAGCCTTGGTCGGATCAGGTTTTGGATTAGCATTCGATATAGATCCCATCTTCCTCTTGCCTTTCCATTTACCCTTTCCTTTGGCCTTCCCCTTATTCACCATCAACATGGGAGCAGGGGATGTCTTCTGAACGTTGGTCTCAGCAGTTTTCAACATAGCCAACAGTTCGGTGGGGTTCTTATCTATCTCATTCATATTGTAATTCATCACAAATTGAGAATAACTGATGTTTAAAGATTGTAAAATTAGGTCAATCTGGTGCTCCACAGCAATCGGGGCACCCAACTTGGCAAGGTACTCAATATTCCCAATCATCCTTAGAACATGCGGTCCAACCAGATCACGTTATCCCTGCTTACATGCATGCAATGATTTGAAAGTATCAAACCTCTCCTGACGAGCCTGTCCTTCAAATATACGTTTAAGGTGCTCAATCATATCATAAGAATTTATATTCTCATGTTGTTTCTGAAGTTCACCACTCATGGTCGCTAACATGAGACATTGAACATCCGTGTCATCATCGATATGTTTCTGATAAACATTATGTTGAGCACGGGATGCTCCTTCAGTGAGAGGTGCAGGGCGAGGGATATCTATGACATAGAGCTTGCGCTCTTGTTTGAGGACAATCCTCAAGTTCATCTGCCAGTCAAGGAAGTTTGTTCCTGTCAACTTGTCCTTCTCAAGGACTGATCGCACAGAGAAGTTGTTTGAATTGATTGCCATTTGATATCTACAATGTTTAAAATGCATAAGATAAATTAGTTTACAAATGATTATTAAATTATGTTCAAATGATTATTCATATAAATTCAAAATATATATCTCCCACTATTTTATCAAATTAATAGCCCTAACTATTTAATTCGGAAAGAGTATCTTCTATATACTTTCTAGTGAGCCAAGATCCAAATTTTCACAACATTTTAGTTCAACTTTGGCTTTACTCCTAAAATATGATTCAATAAGGTAGACAACATTTGTCAATTATATCAACTATATAACTCTTGGATAGTTTAGTGGAATAACATTTATTCTTATTTATCCAATAAATCTCACCAAACTCAATGGCTCTAAGTTCACAATCCTATTGTGGTAACTTAGTTAAGTTAAAACCCAAAGGTCTAAAAGTATCATATACTTCAACATGCCATCCCACGATAGATGGGAGTACTTCGCTCTGGCGAACCCACTCCTTATCGATCTAGGGGTTAACGCGTTGGACATATTGGAAGGCATATAAATAACTTAATATAAACATTAGGGTTTTGTTAGTATTATAACGATCATGATCCCATCATAAAGAGATTCCCAATTTTTCCTGGAATAAAATACTTCAAATCAATACTCGTCAATGGTTTGATTTCCAGGTAGTGGAGGAGTCATATCGGTCTCGCTTAAAACCCATAACCTTACAAGTTCTATGAACCCGTTGTTGACAAAATCGCCCCATATCGGAAATAAAGAAGATTCGTATTTCATTCTGTGTTTCATAAACACGAGAATCTCATAATCGTTTATAAATTTTAAAATCTTGAGTCTTACAGATTTTATCTTGTTTAGGCATGGCATGGGTGATGTATCTAATACATACATTCATGCATGATTAATCTAATTAAAGCATGCATCACTAACTATTCTATACATACATTCATACATCAATATATAAAGTGCAATAAAGTAAATGTGTTTGGTTATGGCCCCATCCTATGTGATCTTTATCAAGCTCGTGATAAAGATCAAGGTCAATCTAATATGGTGATGGAAATAAATACAACTACTTATTACATAAGTCTTCTTCTTTGTTTAGACTTCTTGTATGCCTTGTCTTCTTCTTTGAATCACCTCCATTGTATAGCCTTTTTGAGTCTTCAATTACATTACATGATTGAAAGTAAAACTAATCTAATGAACTTACAAGAATAACTCGAGTTACATTCGAGATTTATGATTACAAAGATTGACGACATGCAAGTCGTATTTAAAATCAAAACCAAAACCATTACACTAAGGTCGAAAGGCCATAACCATCCACCATGCTCATACAACACATAAAAGCATGTTAAAACACATAATCTGATCTTAACATATCATATTATCCATGATCTAATCATAAAAAAAATATGACAAAAATCAGAAAAATCAGAATCAAATCAGAAAAACAAGAATCACTGTTTACGGGCAGTAAACGACGTCAAACGCCTTACAGACGAGGGTATTCATTTACCTATCGAATAGGGTATTCGTTTGCGTAAATCGGACACCAGACCCAGATTTCAGCAAATCTGTAGCAGCCAATTCAGAATCCGTATCTAATATGATTCTCATAATTAGAACAAACATAAATCATATATATATCAGTATATATACAGATTACATAATCATCTTATGATTATACAACACATGAATATCATATATTCAAAACCAAACATATACAAGCATATTATATCAACATCAAATCATGGCGAATCACGTACATGCACATATATCGAAAACGGTTAAACACATAAACGAATTAAAAACTTTTCGCAAGTAGCTCTGATTCCATTGAAGGGTTTTTTTAGCACATAAATGCAACGAAAACGTAAATTTAATTCTTAAAAATCGAAACCCTCCGCAGGATCCATGCGAAAAATAATATTTAATTCGTAGTTCAGTATGTTTACCTTAAGAAGCTTTACGTTAATGGAAAGATGGAGGTCTTGAATGATCACCACGTAGCCCATCGCTGGAACGATCTACGCCTTGAAGGTATCCACACGAATGATCGCCCGGAGGATGGGTGTGTACTAGCACGTTCTTGAGGCCGCCTTCTTGCTCTCTCTATATCTCTTCAAGCTGCTAGGGTTTATGTTTTATCAAATAAAACGTGTAAACCTAATTCTATTAGAAAAAGATATTATATAGGTAAGAGCTATTGGGCCTCCAACCCTAAACTTAATTTTAGAGTTATTATTATTATTAAATTCGAAATTCTAATTATTGTATTATTAAGTCTCACTTAATCATCCAATAACTTAATTTCGGATTTAATATTAAATTCGAATTTCCTATTTATTTAATTAATTAAGTCACACTTAATTAATAACAAATAATTTGAATTACTTATATTTAATTTAAATCCGAATTCATATTAAATAATCCTCCAATCATTCTTTGTGCGATCCTTTAGGTTATTATTACATTGGAAACAATTTTAAATCTAATTTAAAATCATAAACAATGAGCGACATCTAGTAATACATCATTGTTACCCAAGTAATAATAATTAAACGGTGATCGATTAAACCTTTTGTGTATAATGTACAATGTACTATAATCCATTTAACCATATATTATAGATTAAACTCGAGGCATGTTATGTGTCATCCTCTTCATAATTTAATCCAGGTTTCCTTGATCGATGAGTAGACTATAACATCAAATCAATATTTGAGCATGACCATGCATTTCATAGTCTAACTCAAACAAGAGGCCAATAATATCACTCCTAAAATAGGAGGGTTAAATCATTTCTAGATCATTCATATTTCTCATATGATTCATAATATACCCAATATACACTTTTATCATCACCCGGTCAAAGGTAAGTTTTAATGCAACCAAAGTATATTAATTCTCATATAGAAATATAATAATTTCAAGTCTAAGGACCAATACATCATTATCACTGTGAGAATTACTTATGACACAACAGACATGTAGAATCTCACATTGGGTCTTCCAGCACCATGTATAAAATACATGTGCCTGTGTTTTGACTTTAGTATCACTATACCTATGATCAATGAGATGTGATCATCAGTCAATATTCACACTAGTCTTAATGCATTATTATTGTCCCTTAATAATAATATGTTAGGTCACACTTTCACTGTAGAGGGGGTGAATACAGTGTTTATCACAATCAAATCGAACTTCAAGAACTTATGTAACAGAAAACAAACTTTATTTAAACAATAAACTCTGTTACAATCTGGAACTGTTATCTCTCAGTGATGAACAAAATATCACGAGAGCTGCTAGAGTTATACTAAATAATATTCTCGATAATGATAACACATATAGTGTAAACTCTATTTCTGTGTTTATATACTACACAGTTACAAGATATTCGCTAATTGATATGGAATATAATTCTGCTTCCTAAAATATATCAATCAGATATCTTCTATTCCAAGTATTCCATTCTTCACGGAATTCCTTCTTCATGCATATCTCTTCTTATGTTTATCTTGATCTTCTTAACTTTAATCAGCTACTGTCCTTATCTGATCGTCCTTCAGCACTTAAGTTCTGATATCTATCTCCTGATAACATAAGTACTGATATCCCTTAAGTTCTGACTTCCAGTATAAGTACTGATCAGTTAAGTACTGATTTGTTCTGTTCAAATAAGATCTGAAATCTAAACATAAAACATATTAGCCATGACATTATCAAATATATCTAACAATCTCCCCCAACTTGTAAATTAACAAAATATACAAGTTTAACAGATATTTGATGATGTCAAAAACATTAAGTACAAATGCATGAGAAATAGACAAGATAACTACAACTTACAGTCCTTCAAGTTTTTACCAATTCAACTTCTGATAACAACTTCAATCTGTATAAATATCAGAATTTAAGCAGTTGTAGATCTTCGACTTGGCTTCATCATTTTCTGATCTCTCTGATGTCAGGAGTTGTTCTGAGATAATTCTTCAACAAACATTTCTCAGCATATCTGAGTTCATCAATCATTCTCCGTTTGACATCTTTAAGCTCTGCAGTATCTTCACCAGCTTGAAATATTGCAGCTCTGAGATCATTAATCTTTGCTTTTCTCAACTCCCGATCTAGTCTTATGACATAAGCTTTATTAGACTCTAGATTGAATTCAAGCCCCTTAATACCAATATATGTTCTGATCTGTGCAGTATTAGGCTTCATATCAACAATATCACCATTGTGATTTCTGTACTTTGGAACATATCTGCTGTCAGACTTAACAGAATAAAGTCTTTTCTGTCTCTGAATCTGTTCCTTTAAGTAGTTTGCAGCAGTCTCTGTTATTCTGTCATCCACTTGAAGTAAGAACAATACATGCTCCAATTCTTCAAAATACTTCAACGGAATGGCATTTTGTCTTATATGATAAACCCTACCATCTGTCATGAAATACAACATGATGTATTCTTTCAAGTAGGTATGGTAAACCATCTGTACAGATTCTAGTTGATTCAATCTTTCAGGAGTTGCTCCAATACCTGGTTCACACAAGGAAGTTGGATCATCAGTAGTGTTGTGTACTCTTCTTTCATCAGCACTTCCCAATCCAGTTTTATCTCTAGCTTCCTTTCCAGTAACTACTCTTGCTTCAAAACCACTTGAAGTAGTCTTCAAAGATTGAGTCTGTTTTGCTTTAGTGAATCCTGGTAGGAGTGTTTTAGATTTATTTTCTGATATCAAGTTAACTTGAGCACTGTCAGAGGTTACTTGCTTCTTCTGAATATCAGAACTTACAATTTCTTGACTCTGAACAACTTGAGCCATGTCAGAGGTTGTTTTAAGAACTTTTCTTGAAGTCAGAGCAAGATTATCTTTTCCATCAGTAATTTCTTCTTCCTCAGGAGGTACATAAGGCTTGATAGGTTCACCAACCTTTTCTTTACCCTTGGATCTTGGATCTATCTGTGGTTGTGATCTAGCCAAAGTTTCTTCAGTATGTATCCTTTCTTTGATCACAATGCCTTTAGGTTTTGGAAGTAACTTTTTACCAGAAGCTTCAGATTTAGATGTGACTTTCTCTGATTTAAGTCTGGCTTCTTCTTCCTTTAAACTTTCCAAGTCCATCCCTGGATTTTCTTGAAGAAATAACTGTCTTGACATTTCCTCATCAAGATCTAGAAGTTCATCAGAACTTATCCTTTTACCAGCAGCAGAACTTATTCTTTTCCCAGTATCAGAACTTGTTCTGTGACTAGCTTGTCTTGATGTAAACCTTCTACCTTGACTATGACCACTACCCATTCCAGAGTTTCCTTGGTCATCTTTTCCATCATCCTTTCCTTGCAGTGACTTGTTGGTGTTGGTTTTGCATTTGGACTTAATTACCTTCTCCCCCTTTTTGGCATCAGCAGGTAATAAAAGAGAGATAAGTAGTTCCACTGAGGTCTGGATTTCAGTAAGTTGCGATTGCTGAGAAGCTTGATTTGTCAGAATTTGATCAATCTGAGCTTGTTGCTTCTCTTGAGTTTTCTCAATATAAGCAACCCTGTCAATGGTAGGTTGGAAGAACTTTTTCTTATCAAGTTTCCAAACTTGTTCCTGTTTAATAAAGTTCTCCTGAATCTTGTGTAGCTCTGCATGAGTATTGGAATGAAGACCTTGTAGATGTTTAGTACTCAATGCAGTGACTCTAAGCTGGGTTTTAAAATCATCAGAATTTAACATTTCATCAGCTTTAGTCAAGTGCTCAGCAAGATGTAAAGCATTTGGAACACATGAAACTGAGTTCCATTCCTTAGTCCACTCCTGACCTGCAGGAGTTTCACTCCAAGGTACTGGTGCATCCCTGATAACAAACTCCTTTAGCAGTTCAGACTTAGGAAGAGTCAATGGAGGAGTATGTCCTGAAGGACCTGCTGCATCAGCATCTACAGTTGTAGCAGCTTCACCAGTATCTCCAACATTTGCAGCATCAGAACTTAAAGAATCAGTATCTTCTGATAAGACAACTGTGTGAGTAGCAATGGAGGCTTCAACATCCTCTAATTGCTGATCGGATACTAGGTTCTGATCAACAGCCATATCCTGATGCTCACCTAAAATCTGATCATCATCTTGATGCAGAGAAGGTGATAGTGATAACTCTGGAGTTTGAACAGCATCAGTAACAGGTGTTGTGGAAGGATTATTTGTTGTTGGAGCTTCTAACAAAAGTATTTCAGGCACAACCAAGTTCTGAATATCAATTTCAGCACTTGTGCCTGGATCAACAAGAGATATAGAAGGTGAATTAGCCTTGTCAGATTCAGGTTCCTGAGATTGAGTTGACGGAGAAGAAGTGACTGGAGCAAATTCCTTGTCTTGCGAGATCAGAGATTCCTGATCCCCTTCCTTAGCTGCTTCCTCCTCATCATCTGAAACTGGCCTCTGTGCCCTCTGTTTCTTGTACTTCCTTGTTGATGTGGATTCCTTGGGAGTTGCAGGAACCGTCATACGTCTAAGCCTCTTGAGAAGCCTAGAACCCCCAATTGCAGAATCCTTCTGAGAAGTTGCCTTCTCAGCTTCATATATCATAGGTTCTGAAGATGGAATCTGATCCTCAGAATCTGATTCATCTCTCAAAGTAATCCTCCGCTTCTTCTGAGATGTTTGAGGAACAGTCTTTGTTCTCTTTGGCTTAGAGGATGTAGGCTTCACAGTAGGTGCTGAAGAAGAAGGTTGAGCATTCTGTGAAGTGGAGAGATAGGATTTGAGATAAGTTCTGAGGGTAGGTTGAGTAGAATGAGAGGTAGGGACTGAGGTTGATGGATTTTGGTTATGGTGAGTTGGTTGAACATTTGAGTAAACAGATTTGTAAGTAGCTGGATCAGCATTTACCAGAATCTGTTTCACAGACTGAGGAATCTGTAATTGTCTCACCATTGATTTCTTTGTGTCAGCATTTATCAGGTCGTTAAAGTACCTTTTTGCAACCTTAAAAGGTGGGGTTTGAGTGCTGACTAACTGGGGTTCAGCAGTACAATACGTATAAATAAGTTGACAGAATCTAGCAAAATAAACAACATCTCGATCCTCTGTCATCCTATCCCCAATAAAACCAATTATTCCAGTTGCAAAATCAAAATGAGTTTGATGGATAATAGCATACCCGATGTGCTGACTTAGAATTGGGATGGCATCAAAATTTGAACACTTGTTGCCAAAGGCCTTGGTGATGCAATCGAAGAAGAAACTCCATTCTCTTCTGATATTAGCCCGTTTCAATTGTCCAAGTTTTGTCAGACTCTTTTCATATCCCAATTCAGCCATTAACTCCCGAAGGGCTGAGTCCTCTGGAATTGAGAAAGTACAATCCTCTGGAAGATGTAAAGCCCTGCGTACTGTACCAGGAGTGACTACAAAAGATGAATCACCCACTTGGAAAATAATACTGGGAGTTCCACGGTTACCACCATCATCAAAAACGCCAGTCCTCCAGAACCTCAGAACTTGTTGACTTGAAAAGAATTCAGGCTGAGTTAAGGCGTACCCAACCTCACTATGTGCAAGAAGATCTTGCACAAAATGCAATTCAGATGGAGCTTCAGTATGATCAAGAATTGCAGCATAGTTGTTTGGAACGAACTTTGCTCCATCAATGATTAAATCCAATTTGCCGAGTTTCAAGGAAAAAAAACTGTTCCTTTTATCAAGGGAAACAATTCAAATTTTAACCCGTTATCACTGATTGGATTGTTTTTCACTGCAACATTAATATTCTGAAAATGAATCATGTTAAAAATGACCGAGATAATTGCTATGAATAAGTGCTGACGGAGAATCAGAACTTAAATAAAAACAAAATTTAAATGGTCATCAGAATATCAAGCAGGATTTATCAACACAAGATAAAATAACTCAGAGACAAAATCTTGAAGTAAAGACAGTTTTCATTAATATATCAAGTCAATACATATATGAAATAGAAATTACATCAATACAAGATTTTCCCTAAGCTTCTAATCCTAACATCAACAGTTTTAGTCCTAGCTAAGAAGCCTGACAAAGCTGAGGATGAAGAAGAACAGGAAGAAGACGAGATTAAGTCATCTTCCTCTTCCTATCTTCGACAAACAAGATAGCGAGTCGAATGATTCGCTCTTGCTGACGGATAGCTTCCCGCCTTTCCTCCTCCAGGCGCTCCAGATGGCGATGATAATCCATCTTGAAGAATAGAAGGTGAGCCAGCACCTCCTGTGGGACAGAGTCCCAGATCTCCTCAGGAATGGCTGTTATATGCCACTCCTGCCGCCACTCAGCACAACTGAGTTCCATTGTGAAGGTTTGTGTGTTCAAAAACATGTTGAATCGAACCATTTTGTTTTTGACAGAAGAAGGAGGATAAGTGTGTGAGAAGAATGTGATGGAAAGACTGATGTGAAGTGGGTGTATATATAGGCAAGAGAATGCCAAGAGACGCAAAGAAATTGAATGCTGACAGGTAGAAGTAATTCTACCTCGTCTCCCTAGACTTTGAAAAAGAATAACAGTCATTGGAAAAGGAATGTGCACATGTAACAAGAGTGATCTGTTCAAGGACGAGTGCCATTATGTTTTAACCATAGACTATTAATCTTCCACTTCAACATTTCGAAATTAATCTGAGACTGTTACCAAATTTTATTCACAGATAAGTCAAGTAAAGGGTTAGACTGAAAAATCAGAACTTAGACCTGTACCAGAACTTAACAGTCATCAGAACATAATGTCTTAACTCGAACAAGGGATATCTATCTTAGTAAATACTCATACAAGTTCTTAGTTATGAACGTCAGAACTTAATCATCAGAACGTGGAACTAGAACTTGTCCTCAGAATTTGTGCAGAAGTGACACAATGACTGTTTATCTAAAATAACATAGACCACCACAGAAATTTCATCATTCATATGGAGTGATGTGTGTGTGCATTAAGCTAAATAACAGACAAAGAGTAAAGTCTGATCTACTTCAGTACATCTTAGAAATAAGTCATAATTAAAATTTTGCTAAAGAGCTGTCATTATCCTGAAACCTACTGATAAATGAGTTCATGCATGAGTCCACCTCTACTGTTTTTGTGCTAATTTTATGCATCTTTTGAAATTCTATTTTACAGAGGCTTCTCAGTGTAAGTGAGTCACGACTGTTTATTAGAATTTATGCTATTATCAGAGTATTTCTCCAGTAATCATAGAGTGTGAAAAGTCACCAAGAAAAATATTTTGCTTTTCTAATGCATATTTACTTAATACCAGCAATGCACTTGGGTCGTCCCATTCACATTTTTACTCTAGATCTCAAAGGAGTACCTGATATTATTCTTTGATTCTTTTTCTTTTTCTTTTGATAAGTGAGGTTTATCAGCACTTAGTACATTCAGCAGTTTTACTAGAATCAGAACTTAAACAGATGAGTAGCATTATTCTAATTTGTGACTTAGTAATAAGATATACAAAGTAAACTTAACTAAGCTCAGTTATCAGAATTTGCTTGTGTCATAGGATTTCCACAGAAATAATTACTTCTTTCATGGGATCATTTGTTTATTGAAGACTAGTAGGTCAGTATCTAGCACAGTTATCCTCATGGGATTAAATAGTTACTGAAACAGACATTTCACTTATCAGAGTTTAGAAACATATATCAGACAACAGTCAGTACTTAAAGACATTTATCAATTAATGCACAGAATATACAAAGAGATTAATTCTGTAAATACTGATCATAAAGTCTGATAACATAGAACAAGTTTAAGCAGATTTAGAGAAAGAACCTGAAATCATTCCAAGTTCATTTACCAATTTTGAAAAGGTAGCTTCACACAGTGGTTTTGTGAAGATATCTGCTACTTGTTGATCTGTGGGAACAAAATGCAATTCCACTGTACCTTCATCCACATGTTCCCTGATGAAATGGTACCTGATGCTGATGTGCTTTGTCATAGAGTGTTGAACTGGATTACCTGTCATAGCAATAGCACTTTGATTATCACAGTAAATAGGGATTTTGAAATATGTTAACCCATAATCCAGTAACTGATTCTTCATCCAGAGAATCTGTGCACAGCAGCTTCCTGCAGCAATATACTCTGCTTCTGCAGTTGATGTGGAAATTGACTTTTGTTTCTTGCTATACCAAGAAACCAACCTGCCTCCAAGAAATTGGCAGCTTCCACTTGTGCTTTTCCTGTCAATTTTGCAACCTGCAAAATCTGCATCTGAGTAACCTATTAATTTAAAATCTGATTCTCTAGGATACCATAATCCTAGATCAGCTGTTCCTTTAAGATACTTAAAGATTCTTTTTACAGCTGTTAAGTGAGGTTCTCTTGGATTTGCTTGAAATCTTGCACAAAGACAGGTAGCAAACATGATATCTGGTCTACTAGCAGTTAGATAGAGAAGTGAGCCAATCATACCTCTGTAATCAGTAATATCTACTGAATTACCAGTATCCTTATCCAGTTTTGTTGCAGTGGCCATGGGAGTGGATGCACTTGAACAGTCTTGCATTCCAAATTTCTTCAGCAAGTTTCTGGTATACTTAGATTGACAAATAAAAGTTCCTTCTTCAGTCTGCTTGACTTGAAGGCCCAGAAAATAACTAAGTTCTCCCATCATACTCATCTGATATCTTGACTGCATTAGGTTGGCAAACTTTTTGCAAAGTTTGTCATTTGGAGACCCAAAAATAATATCATCAACATAAATCTGGATCAGAAGTAAGTCCTTGCCATGATTGAGATAGAACAATGTTTTGTCAATAGTTCCTCTGTTGAATCCACTTTCCAGAAGAAACTGAGCTAAAGTCTCATACCATGCTCTTGGAGCTTGCTTAAGTCCATAAAGTGCTTTATCAAGCCTGTAGACATAATCTGGATGTTTGGAATCTACAAAGCCTGGAGGTTGTTCAACATATACTTCCTCTTCCAATTCTCCATTGAGAAAAGCACTTTTCACGTCCATTTGAAAGACAGTAAACTTTTTGTGAGCAGCATAAGCCATGAATATCCTTATGGCTTCTAACCTAGCAACTGGAGCAAATGTTTCATCATAGTCAATTCCCTCCTGTTGAGAATATCCTTTTGCAACCAGCCTTGCCTTGTTCCTTACAATTATGCCATCACTGTCAGTTTTGTTTCTGAATACCCACTTTGTACCAACAACCGATCTATTCTTGGGTCTTGGCACTAAGGTCCAGACTTTGTTTCTTTCAAATTCATTCAACTCTTCCTGCATTGCTTGCACCCAATCAGCATCTTGAAGAGCTTCTTCCACTTTCTTTGGCTCAGACTGAGAGAGAAAAGAATTGTAAAGACATTCATTCGAAGTACCTGTTCTAGTTCTGACACCTGCCTCAGGATTTCCAATTATTAAATCAGGTGTATGTGATTTTGTCCACTTCCTTGCAGATGGAAGATTTTCTCTAGAACTGGATGCTCCCCCATGATTCATGCTGTCTTCGGTTTCATTTTCTGATGCTCCCCCTGAAATTATGCTCTCTGAGTTGGATCCTTCAGTATTTAGATTTTCAGCACTGTCAGTACTTGGCTTATCAGAACTTGACGAATCAGAATTTGAAGAGCCAGATGTATGTTCTGATGCTTCTTGAGATGTGATAACATCTTGAGTATGCTCCCCCTGCATTGGTGCATCTTCCTTTGACGTAGTCACCACAGTTTCAATAACATCAGAGTTTAATCCATCAGAATTTACAGTATCAGGACTTAGACTGTCAGGACTTGAGATATCAGAATATGAATCTTCATTTTCAAATCTCAGCTTATCATGATCAATGCAATCTTCAAGTCCAGTGATCTTCTTGTCATCAAAAGAGACATTGATAGATTCCATGACCACTTTTGTTCTCAAATTATAGACTCTGAAGGCTTTTGTAGAAAGTGGATATCCTACAAAGATTCCCTCATCAGCTTTTAGATCAAACTTGGATAGCTGTTCAGGATGAGTCTTGAGAACAAAACATTTACATCCAAATACATGAAAGTATATGAGATTTGGCTTCTTGTTCTTCACCATCTCATATGGTGTTTTTCCATGCTTGTTAATGAGTGTTGCATTTTGAGTAAAACAAGCAGTCTGCACAGCTTCAGCCCAGAAATAGGTTGGAAGCTTTGCTTCTTCAAGCATTGTTCGTGCAGCTTCAATTAGAGTTCTATTCTTCCTTTCAACAACTCCATTTTGCTGTGGAGTTCCAGGAGCAGAAAATTCTTGCTTTATTCCATGATTTTTGCAGAACTCTTCCATTATCAAATTCTTGAATTCAGTGCCATTATCACTCCTCAAAATTTTCACAGAATCTTTGATCAATTTATCCAGATGTTTGACATGATCAATCAGGATAGATGCAGTTTCACTTTTTGTGTGCAAGAAATACACCCATGTGTATCTGGTGAACTCATCTACTATGACCAACGCATATTTCTTCTTTGCAATAGACATGACATTCACTGGACCAAATAGATCAACATGAAGTAGATAATAAGGCTCAAGAATTGATGATTCAGTCTTGCTCTTGAATGAAGATTTTCTTTGTTTAGCCTTCTGACATGAGTCACAAAGACCATCAGGAACAAACACTGATTTTGGCAGTCCTCTCACAAGATCTTTCTTGATCAGTTCATTTATCTTGTTGAAGTTTAAATGAGAGAGTTTCTTGTGCCAATTCCAGCTTTCTTCAGTTGAGGCTCTACTCACTAAACAGATTGCAGAACCATCAGAACTTGTTGAAAGCTTAGCTTCATAAATGTTACCACGCCTGAATCCCTTCAGAACAATTTTTCCTTTAGATTTACTAACTATTTCACAATGTTCTGCAAAGAAATCAACATGATAACCTCTGTCACAGATTTGACTTATACTCAGTAAGTTGTGTTTAAGTCCTGAGACTAGAGCTACATCTTTAATGATGACATTCCCAAGATTGATATTGCCATATCCCAAAGTTTTTCCAATGTTGCCATCTCCATAAGAAACACTTGGGCCAGCTTTCTCCACAAAGTCTGATAGCAGGGCCTTATTTCCAGTCATGTGTCCTGAACATCCACTGTCCAGAACTAAAATATTTTTCCTGTTGCCCTGCAATCAAAAAGACCACTAATTATTAGTTTTAAGGACCCAGACTTGCTTGGATCCTTTGGCCTTTTTAGGTTTGTTAACATTTGCAGCGGATTTAACATCAGATTTTATGTTAACAGTTTTCTTATCAGAACTTATACTAGAAGGAACAACAGAAACTTTCTTTAAAGAAGGTTTTATTTGATAATAATCATAGTACAAACTATGATATTCCTTACAAGTATAAATGGAATGCCATAAACTACCACAATGAAAACAAGGATTTTGTGGTTTGTATCTAACAGACTGACTCTTAACTCCTGACTTTGTAGATAAGGAGTTAATATTCTTATTCTTCCTGCAAAAAGAAGCCAGATGGTTAGAACTTCCACAGTTATAACATGCTTTCCTAGGAGCATCAGGAATAGATTTATAGTTATTGCTTTTATTCACACCTTCCTTTCCATTCCTGTTTTTCCTAGGTGATTTTACCTTGTTTGCATTCTTAACATCTTTCAGCTTATGCTTAAGCTGCTTCTTTGTCATTAAGCCTATGTTAACTTCAGCTGTCTTTTCCTGTTTTAGTTTGTCAGAAGCTAATTCCTTTTGAACTTCTGATTTCTCAGTTTCGGATTTTTCAGTTACAAACTTAACAGGTTTTAACTTCGGCTTTTGCTTATCAACAGGCTTAATTTCTTCAGTTCCTTTTTCATTATTTTCTTCATAACCTAAGCCCTCTTTCCAGTTTCCACTGCTCAGCAAATTTTGAGTTGTTTTGCCAGAGTTAGTCCAAGTTCTGATAATCTCTCTCTCCTTTTCTAACTCAGTTTTTAGAGATTCATTCATTTTTAGCACTTCATCCCTAACATAAAAAGCATCATCTCTATCCTTCTGAGTTTGATGAAACATGACTAACTCTTTTTCTAAGAAATTGTTTCTTTTCTTAAAAGCAAGATTTTCAGAAGTTAATCTTTCACATGTTAAAGTTTGATCTCTATAACTAACAAACATGGTTTTAAGATATCTTCTCAACTCATTAATATCATCAGTATGAAAAGCATAAGTAGTCTGAGGTACCTTTGTTTCAGCAGTTTCAGAACTGCTCTCAGAACTTGATTTTTCAGCATTTGCCATCAATGCATAGTTCTCCTCACTTTCAGAGTCTGAGGTGTCTGTCCAGCTTTTCTGCTTTGTGACAAGAGCTTTGCCTTTGTCATTCTTGATCTTCTTGCATTCAGGAGATATGTGGCCTTTCTCACCACAATTATAACATTTAACATTAGCATAATCTCCTTTGTCAGACTTTCCTCCTTTTCCTTCAGATCTTCTGAAATTCTTCTTATCAGAACTTATGCCTTTCCTGGAAAACTTCTTTCCCTTCCTGAACTTCCTGTATGCAATCTTTGTGATTCCTTTCACCATAAGAGCACACAGCTTCATCATCTCCTCATCAGCATCAGTTTCAGGCAAGCTTTCAGAATCTGAGTCATCATCACTCTCAGAACTTGATGACTCAGTATCAGATTTTATGATAAGAGCTTTACCCTTATCTTTCTTTGAGGAAGATGGTTTGGGGGATTCCTCTTCAACCTTGAGAGCAACTGTCCTTGACTTTCCTCCTTTTCTCTTGCTTCTTTGTTCCATCTCAAGTTCATGAGTCTTGAGCATTCCATAGATTTCATCAAGAGTTGTTTCATCAAGATTGTAGTTGTCTCTTATTGTTGTTGCCTTCAAATCCCAACATTCAGGAAGAGCTAACAGGAATTTGAGATTTGTATCTTCAAGATCATACTCCTTATTAACCAATGACAAGTCATTCAAGAGTTTGACAAATCTTTCATACACATCAGTCAATGACTCATTAGTCCTAGAGTCAAAGTGTTCATACTCTTGAGTGAGTATTGTCTTCCTGTTCTTCTTAACTGTTTCAGTTCCTTGACACCTTGTCTCCAGTGCATCCCATATCTCCTTAGCAGTCTTGCAGTTGATTACCCTGTTTGACATTACATTATCAATGGCACTATGCAATAAGTGACGTACCTTGGCATCCTTAGCAATAGATGCTATATCTTCAGCAGTGTAATCATTCTTTTCCTTTGGTACGGTCATTGCTGCTTCACCTGGAACTACAACAGCGAGCTTGGTAGGTTTGTGAGGCCCTTCCCTGATTCTATCAAGGTATTCTGGATCTGTTGCTTCCAGAAACATGGTCATCCTTACCTTCCATATGGGATATTCAGATGGTCTCAATATGGGAACTCTGATAGTCTCATATCGACTCTGAATTGATGTCTTTGATGATTCCTCAGTTTTGGTAGGCTTAGTTGGAGTTTCTGTGTCAGACATGACTGTGTTTGGATCTTTAACTGTATGTGTGTTAACAGATAGCTCTGATACCACTTGTTAGGTCACACTTTCACTGTAGAGGGGGTGAATACAGTGTTTATCACAATCAAATCGAACTTCAAGAACTTATGTAACAGAAAACAAACTTTATTTAAACAATAAACTCTGTTACAATCTGGAACTGTTATCTCTCAGTGATGAACAAAATATCACGAGAGCTGCTAGAGTTATACTAAATAATATTCTCGATAATGATAACACATATAGTGTAAACTCTATTTCTGTGTTTATATACTACACAGTTACAAGATATTCGCTAATTGATATGGAATATAATTCTGCTTCCTAAAATATATCAATCAGATATCTTCTATTCCAAGTATTCCATTCTTCACGGAATTCCTTCTTCATGCATATCTCTTCTTATGTTTATCTTGATCTTCTTAACTTTAATCAGCTACTGTCCTTATCTGATCGTCCTTCAGCACTTAAGTTCTGATATCTATCTCCTGATAACATAAGTACTGATATCCCTTAAGTTCTGACTTCCAGTATAAGTACTGATCAGTTAAGTACTGATTTGTTCTGTTCAAATAAGATCTGAAATCTAAACATAAAACATATTAGCCATGACATTATCAAATATATCTAACATAATACTCGACTAAGGATCTTTAGGAATATCGATACTATTCTCATAATCTCATTTCTAAGTCACGTACTTAGAGATATAAAATTACATATCATATTCCAAGGATATTTATTAATCTAACATCTTATCGCAGAAAATAAAGATATAATAAATTACTAAAGAATAATCCATATAATCAGAATCAATAATCCAAATGTTTCATAATATAAACATAATAGTGTTGTCTCTAGGGCACAAACACTAACAAGAACAACCATTAAAACTCAAAACTCACAAACCTTAGCATTAAATACTAATAAACCCTAATTTTTATTTCACAATATTTGGTGCCGTCTGTGGGAAGACAAAAACAACTATGATACTTTCACGAAGCAGAAATAACAGTGGAACTGACGATCCCGTCCCATCACAAACAATCTCATCAATAGTGGAGATACCCCTGCACTCAACCTATGCCACCACCCGAAGAGGAACCCCTACAGGGGCATCTGAGACACAACCTCAAGGGACGAATCCCCCCATCCAAGATCCTCCCCTAGGGACGAATCCCCCAGCTCCATAAGGAATGAATCCCCAACTTTCAGCAACTATAAACAACAGAAACCCTCAACCCGTTGGGTATGAGTACTTAACGATCGTGACCCCAAAAACTACTAACCCACCTTATGGGATGCCTCTATACCCCAAGGTCGGAGGAAGTGGACTCTCTAATCGAAGTGAAAGACAAGGGTCCCCAATACATCCGTGGCTTGGCTCACATCCCTGAGAATCGAGAATTCACTTGACCCTATTCTGCTAGAGAATCCGACTCATATAACGATGAAGTCGCTCCAAGGAGGAGACGTGATTGTAAGGAGCCAATGCCTAGTGGTTATCAACATCCCAGGAGCACACAAAGAACAGTTCACCAAGATGTAATCAGGGCTCATGAAGCCGAAATCCAAAGGTTGAAGCGTGACCTAGAGATGCATCAGACACTGAGACCTCCATTGGCAGCAAGACTAAGGGACTTTCGTCCTGTTATAGACCTGAAAGATCCAACACCAAGATAAAGGGTTGCGACCCCAAGTGCTGATCCAAGTGATTTGATGCCCCTAGGATATCCTAACGATCCAAATGCACCATTTAATGAAGAGATAATGAATATTTACATATCAAGTAAGTTCAAGATGCCCTCCATCAAGGCGTATAATGGAACTGGAGACCCAACTAATCATGTTAGGACGTTCTCTAACGCCCTGTTGCTATAGTCCGTGAACGAAGGTATCAAGTGTCGGCCTTTCCTCAAACCTTGTCGGGTATGGCTCAAAGATGGTATAGTCGCCTACCCCCAATTTATTTGGATCTTGTTGTGCAAGACATGTATGTACAATAACAAGGCTAAGTCACATTGACAACCCTAAGATTAAGTTATTTGATAGTCAATTTTATATTCTATATTATATTTCTTGAGTCTGTAAAAAGGTTAGAAGATTAGACTGGGGGGTTGATTCAAGCTAAGGAATAAACGCTGGAAGAAGATCAAGCCATGATCATGCCTCAGAGAAAAGTGTAGAAGCTTGGAGTTGAATAAAACTATTCTATGAAAAATGTTATAAGTCAAGATATCGACAAATCACAGATCAAGTTATATCGAGAAGTCATTCGAGAAGTCCAGAATGATTTATCGAAAAGTTCAAAATTACTTATAGAGAAGTCTCAGAGATATCAACAAGTCAAATGAAGATGTAGAGAACTGAAGATATTGACAAGTCATTTCTGCATATAGAGATCTCATAGATATCAACTAATCAAAATGTGTATGTTGAGATCTCAGAGATATCGATAAGTCATTTCTACATGTAGAGATCTCAGACATATCGATAATTTATTTCACATGCAAGGATCTAGAGACCTCAACAATTCAAGTACTATAGAGGATTGAGAGATCTCAATAAGTCATTGTACTTATCGAGATATCACTTCTCTGTAGAACAAACTGGAGATCTCGACATACTTCTTAAATACAAAATGCAGACAAGTTCAAAATTCAAGATTATCAATCAACAAACGATCTATTCACTAGATTAAAGAGTCTACAAAGTAGCTGGAAGAATACAAGATCAAGATCCAAGATTAACTGGACAAAGGATGGTCACAGACCTACAAGATTCTGCATAGATTTGCTAAGCTAGAAATGAAAATAGAAAAAGGTTGTTTTAGAAAGTAGTTTAGTACATTTTAGTGCAATTTTTGTAAACCCGTGTTGCTAGTTTATAAAGCATGCACTGGTCCATAGTTCACAAGTAGCAAATAGATCTAAATTTTCTTGTATTCTCTCAAGAAAGAAGCTGAGTTCTTATTTTTTTTAAAACACGAAATTTGTAGCAAGACCAACTTAATTAATACAAATTAAGTGAGTTTTGAAAATACTATGCTTGTTGATTATTTCTGTAAAAACAACATCTCTGCAAAATCTCAACTGCTTTGTTCACCTAAAATCCAAACAAGTTAAAAAAGGCTAAAATCCAAGAAACACATTCACCCTCCCCTCTGTGTTGCATTCAATATCTAACAGATCTTTCAGAGAGCTGAGTCAGGAGCAATTCTTTAAATTATATTAGCTCGATTACTAAATATAATTTAGTAATCGACATCAGCTTTCATTACTTCTAACATTACTATATATAAAGAAACAAAGTATATAAGATAATCCAACTTTTAAGACTTAATGTGAATTTAAATAGATTGATATAATAAAATATAACTTACATATTTCATGTATTAAATCTAATTAAATCCAATTAAATTATTTTTAACTTTCGTAAATTTTTTTAGTACTATTTTTAATTTATTTATATTTAATCTAAAATTTATATTATTACATATCCATATTACATTATTATAATTAAAATACCAAAAATTTAATCTTTGGTCAATTATCTTATAATATTACAGCTATTC
The DNA here is from genome assembly GCF_009905375.1 of Apium graveolens. Taxonomy (NCBI): domain Eukaryota; kingdom Viridiplantae; phylum Streptophyta; class Magnoliopsida; order Apiales; family Apiaceae; genus Apium; species Apium graveolens. The sequence goes on along the minus strand of NW_027418282.1, from coordinate 116,830 downwards.
AATAATATATTACAAATTTTAATACCTAAATAATTAAAAAGGTTTTATATTTTAGTCTCGTTCATAATATATAAAGAATAAAATTTTATGATATTACATTTAATTTAATAAATGTCTTATAAATTTATTGAACAAAATTAATGAATAAATAAATAATAAACCAACCCCATCATACAGGTTAAAAACTTGTATAATAAAAATTAATCGATTTGTCTCATTGTCATAATTTAGAAAAAAAAAGTTGTCATGAATTTGAATAAGTTTGTTTTAGCATAATATAAAAAATAACGTATTTACCTATATATAATGAACGTAATTACTTTTTGAAATGATCCTATTTAGCGCTTAAATTCAAAATAATGTGTATTTGTTCTTTATACAAACTTAATATATGTCCATACAAAATTTAATTTTCCTCCATTCTCTTTTCCCACCACTCCTTCTCTTTTTCCACCGTACTTTCTTTTTTGAATTTATCATTTTTTGTAAAATAATTATATTAATATTAACAATCAATTATTATACTAGAAAAATGGAATCGTGATTTTGTTTGATTTAATTTAAAAACTACCGAAAATATTGTGCAGTATATTTTAGGATTAAGTTATATTATACCATATTTGTTAAAATAATCAAAGTTTTAATGATTAAAAATCCTTAAAAAATTTCTTATAACATTTTATTTTATCCATTTTAACATCCGTACGGTTGAATCGTTCATTATTTATTCTTAATAGCGGGAACATTCTAGGGAACATAAAAACTCTAACCCTAATCCATACCCCTCAAATCCATAACCCCTAAACTAAATGTCCAATACATATTAACTACTCAAATGCATCGGTTTAAGAACAACTTTATTTTTTTCTTAATAATATTTTTCTTAAAAAATTATAGTGAATGAAGCATCTAAACATGGAATTCTTATAATTTTTTCGTAATTTTTCAAATTAGTTACACAAATATTAAAATATTATCAAATAACAAAAAAATCAAAATTATCTAAATACGTTTATTATTTAAATAGTAATAAACATTCATAAATATTTTTTTAAAAATAGAAATATCGGTATGGGACTAAACACTAGTAAGAAGTACTGGTCAAACTACTAGTTGACTGTTAAAATAGCAAACTAAATAAATTTATTTTTTCTAAAACATTTATCATGACACTAAAATTTATAGATCTTGACATTTGTAATGACACTAAAATTTATAGATCTTGACATTTGTAAGATTGGATCATTCATAAGCATTTTTTAAAAAAATCAAAATATTGGTATGAGACTCAACATTAGTAAGAAGTACTAGTCAAACTACTAGTCTCTAATCTCTTCTATATATAATAGGAGAACAAGAGTATAATTTCATGAGATTAAAAAGTCTCATTAAAAAGACTAAATTACCCCTATTTTTAATATTTATATAAAAGGTGTGGTTTGTGGGAATTGAACTCAAGTTATTTCATTCAACCATACAACCTCTTACCACTACACCATATTATCACATATGCTTTTTTATCATACACGTAATATGTAAGTGTGCTAAATGAATATTTTATTTAATTTTAAAGATACTTACTTGAATTCCGTCAAAAAAAGGATAGTTATATAATAGGAGAACAAGAGTATAATTTTATGAGATTAAAAAGACTAAAATACCCCTATTTTTAATATTTATATAAAAGTTGTGGTTTGTGGGAATCGAACTCAAGTTATTTCATTCAACTATACAACCTCTTACCACTACAGCATATTGTCACATGTGCTTTTTATCATACATATAATATGTAAGTGTGCTAAATGAATATTTTATTTAACTTTAAAGATATTTACTTGAATTCCGTAAAAAAAAGGATAGTTAATTGAATATTTTTACAGTTAATTTAAAAAAATTAAATTTCATATATAAAATTAGGCATAGTACATAAATGGATTATTATCTTATTTATTAATCATTTTTTAGTTTGAAAATATATCTCATATATTTTTAACATATTTTTTTATTATAAAAAGTAATTAAAATGTACATATATAATTTTTAAAAAAATATTCAAAATAGAATCGCTTATATATAAATAATCTATACTGGTATTACATATTTAGATAAGTTCGAATTATAATGAGTCAATGCATTTTAGAACTTGACCCATTGTTCAAAAAATACTCGAAATTTGACTACATGACCCGGCCAAAAAATATCGTCACATTCTACGTTTAATAAATTTAAATTACAAGTTTGGCGAAAATATCTTACCAATAATGTGAAATTTTTTAATATCTTATGTTAATATAAATTAATGTGTTTGAGGTCTATAGAATCAAGTCAATTGATTATTTATATTAAAATTACTAACTTTACTGGTAACGCATTATTATTTTTGGGATTTGTCCCAATTTTAAGAATATTTGAAATTTGAAATGAGATCTCACTAGATTTGTTAAAACTACGATGATATATTAAATCGATTTATTTTTCATTTTTCACTTAAAAAAAACTAACTTTTTAAAAAGAATTCTTTTAGATCAGCAATAATCATTGATCAAGATAATATTGTACAAATATTTTGAATTATTTTAAGATTTGAATTATTCAAATAAAAGTTATATCTATACTATATTGTAGCATTTGATTAATTCATTTTATATTATTTAAGGAAAAAACATATATTGTTCAATAATTTAAAAGAATTAACCAGTTCAACTGATATTTATAAAACTATATCAAACTGAAATTTTTTAATTTTAGAAGAATAGTATAAAATGATATCAAATTATTATACGAAGAAATACTTAGAGTCGTAATGAAGGAAACTTAAAAACGGTTTAAATAATGATATAAATACAATTTTTTTTCGAATTCTTGAAAAAAATCATGAATATCAATAATAAGTCTTAAAAATATATAATTCATTTTTATGTTACAACCATGATTGATACCCGGTTGCGTAAAAATAGATATGGATTGTTTGTCGGTAAAAATGTGAATACCATATATAAATTATAGCAATTTATTTATTACATAATTTTAATTTTTGAATAATTATAATGCATGTTATTTAAGTAATCAATTATCTCACTAGATTTTAATAATGATTATACATGTACATAAATCATATATTTAGCATATAAATAATTGAAACCATCATAATTCACTAAGAGATGTAACATACAATAATTTACATGCCAACACACACATATACATATAACTTAATCTTATTTTGTTAACAGTATTGTAAATAAAAAACTAACATTTTCCCATACATACATATGTTATATTGCAAAAACTAATATTTTTCATTAAAATCAACTTTAATATTAACAATAATGTAAATTTTACATTATTATATATTATGATTGCAAGTCATTCTGACTTCAGTTATGCATTTTTTATCTTTTTAAATAAACTAATTGTAAATTAGTAGTGAACTCAGTAATAATATAGAGCAGTACATATAATTTATTTAAATAAAATTCAACATTTTGGTCAACTCTGTATTCAACATATATGTTAATTTTTAGTTTTTTATTTGTAAACATACTAAGGACATTCTACAGATTAAGTTTAATCGTTTCATTTTAAACGTACACTTATTACCCTATTTATATTCATTCATTAAATATAAAATAACGGGTAAGAAATGTTATAATAATAGCAGAGGAGATATTCACTACTAAAAGTGAGGAAACATTTGAAACTCCTAATATCATAGAGGGGGACATGAAGATTGTTGGAGAGAAATTTTATCTACATTTCTTCAAAATTTGACTCAAGAGCCTATATAAAGATATTGTTAGAGTTGCTCTACAAACATTATAATTGCATGATGTATAAAAAAACTCTAGAAAATGACCCGTGCCTCGCACAGGTTATTATGCTAGTATATATAATAGGAGAACAAGGGTATAATATTCATGTGATTAAAAAGTCTAATTGAAAAGACTAAACTACCCCTGTTTTTAATATTTATATAAAAGATATGGTTTGTGGGAATCAAACTCGAGATATTTCATTCAGCTATACAACCTCATACCACTACAACATATTGTCACATATGCTTTTTATCATACACATAATAGCTAAGTGTGTTAAATGAATATTTTATTTTAACTTTAAAGATAGTTAATTGAATTACGCAAAAAAAGGATATTTACTTGAATATTTGTACAATTAATTTTAAAGAATTGAATTTCAAGGACAAAGTTAGGCATAGTACATAAATGGATTATTATCTTATTTATTAATCATTTTTTAGTTTGAAAATATATCTCACATATTTTTAACATATTTTTTATTATAAAAAGTAATTAAAATGTACATATATAATTTTTACAAAATATTGAAAATAGAATCGCTTATACATAAATAATCTATGTTGGTATTACATATTTAGATAAGTTTGAATTATAATGAGTCAATACATTTTAGTTTATTTTGAATTTGAAATCAGAACTTGGCTCATTGTTCAAAAAATACTAGTTGACTGTTAAAATAGCAAACAAAATACATTTTTTTAATTTTTTTTATCATATCACTAAAATATATTGATCTTGACATATGTAAGGTTGGATCATTCATAAACATTTTTTAAAAATCGAAACACGAAGGTGTGACTAAACACTAGTAAGAAGTACTTGACAGACTACTAGTTGACTGTAAAAATAGCAAACCAAATAAATTTATCTTTTTCTAAAACTTATATCATATCACTAAAATATATAGATCTTGATATATGTAAGGTTGGATCATTCATAAATATTTTTTCAAAAATTGAAACACAAATATGAGACTAAACACTAGTAAAAATACTAGTCAAACTACTAGTTGACTGTAAAAATAACAAACCAAATATATTTATTTTTTTTCTAAATTTTTTATCATATCACTAAAATATATAGATCTTGAAATCTGTAAGGTTAGATCATTTATAATTTTTTCTTAAAATATCGAAACATTGGTATGAGACTAAACACTAGTAATAAGTACTAGACAAACTACTATTTGATTGATGAAAAAGAAGACCAAATACATTTATTTTTTCTAAAACTTTTATCATATCTCTATGATAAGTGGGTTTTATATCTACTTGGAACGCTTCATTACAGACTTAAATTGGTGGTTTGGACTCAAGTATCTGATATGTTTGATTTATTTTAATGTTTTTGTATTGCAGACACTAGTTGGAGGAGGAAAGGGCTTTACAAGGATTTTATGCTGATAATAGATCATATTTTGAAGTCTAGGTCATTCTCAAGTTGTAGAGAATCTCGTTAGCTTCGCGTGGGCAGTTGAATCGCCTAATTCTGACGAGTAGAACTCAAGATACGGCCAAAAGAAGAATTGTCAGAAAATTACTAGAAGGCTAGCGCGCCCGCGCCACTTTCCGCGCGCCCGCGCGACCTTTTTGCACCAGAATCCTGTTTCTACTTTAATTTGATGATTTTGAGGGTTAAGGTCCACTAGGGGCTTATATAAACCAATAAAAAGACGTTTTTAACAACAAGGAGCGAAGGGAGAGCAATACGAAGACCTAGAGAGCACAAGACGGCTACGGAGAAGAAAACTTTTATATTCTTCAATATAGTTGATACTTTTTCTTGTTTTCGATTTGTCTTTGAACCCTAGTACTCTTATATTGTTTATTATCATGTTTTCATTGGAACCCATGGCGATGATTAGTTCGATTATGAATTAATCGTTGTCATGGGGTTCTAACGGATTTATTTATGGATTTCAATAGTTAATTTTTTTATAATCCTTTGTGGGTGGTGATTTATGATTTCCTAGTTTGGTTGTTCTTATTCGTCTTTGATGCATAGCTAACATCTAAGATTGTTTGTTAATTATTGAAGCGACAGTAAAGATAGATGTTTAGAACTTGCCATGCTAGCATAGGTTTATGTATGAATTGACATGCATAATTCTTGGGTAATTTTAACCATCTTATTCACCCTATGTAATCAAGATAGATAACTTGCTCTTAAACCATTATGTTTTCAATCTTTATAGACATATAGGAACTAAGCATAATTGGTGTCTATTCAACTTATATCTTAATTGTGGATGTTTGATATTAGGGTATACGTATAACGAAAGTTAGAGTATACTAGTTTCGTGTTATCTGATTGGTTGTCATCACCATCACATGGTAGGGTTAAAGACATAAACTTTGAAGGAAGTATTTACTGAAATTAGAATCCCATGTTTATTCTCATATAAGTAATTCAATCTTAATTCTCTTAGTTAATTCTATTTAGTATAATCTCTTAGTTAAATCAAACTCAATTGGTTACTTGTCTTAGTATTGAACGATAACCATACATTGTTGCATAGGTGCATAATCTGAACTTAACCTAAACCAGTCTATGTGAGAACGAACTTGACTTATATCTTATACTACTTGTGATCGCGTACGCTTGCATGTATTTTCGCGTTTGAATTACAGCGAACACTCTAATATAAATATATATATATATATATCTTGAATTTGTAAGGTTGCATCATTTATAAATATATTTAAAAAAATTGAAACATCCGTATGGGCTAAACACTAGTAAGAAGTACTCGTCAAACTACTAGTGGACTGTTAAAATAGCAAACCAAATACATTTATTTTTTTCTAAATATTTTATCATATCACTACAATATATTAATCTTGACATCTGTTAGGTTGGAAACCATAAATATTTTTTAAGAAATTGAAACATCAGTACGTGACTAAACACTAGTAAGAAGTTTTGGTCAAACTACAAGTGGACTGTTAAAATAGCAAACCAAATATATTTAAATTTTTATAATTTTTTTATCATATCACTAACATATATAGATATTGACATCTGTAAGTTTGTATCATTCATAATAAGAGCTACTGGTCAAACTAATAGTTGACTGTTAAAATAACAAACCAAATACATTTATTTTTTTCTAATTTTTTTATCATATCATTAAAATATATAGCGATTGACATCAGTAAGGTTGGATCATTAATAAATATTTTTAAAAAAATCGAAACATCAGAATGGGACTAAACACTAATAAGAAGTACTAGTCAAACTACTAGTTGACTGTTAAAATAACAAACCAAATATATTTATTTTTTTTTTAATTTTTTTTATCATATCACTAAAATATATAGATACCGTCATCTGTAAGGTTGGATCATTCATAAACATTATTTTAAAAATTGAAACATCAGTATCAGACTAAACACTAGTAAGAAGTACTAGTCAAACTACCGATTAACTATTAAAATAACAAACCAAATACCTTTATTTTTTTCTAAAATTTTTATCATAATACTAGATATATAAATATTGACATTTGTAAGGTTGGATCATTTATAAATATATTTTTTAAAAAAATCGGAACATCATTACATGACTAAAAACTAGTAAGAAGTATTAGTAAAACTACTGATTAACCGTTAAAATAGCAAACTAAATTCATTTTTTTTGTAAATATTTTATCATAACACTAAAATATATAGATTTTAAAGTATGTTCTCCCGAACAGCTCGGTTCGCGAATAATTCTAATAAAATTTGTGTGCACTTCTTTTGATCCAACGGTTGTATTACAAAGTTACCGGGTTACTCAATTAATGTTTTTAAAAAAAATAAAATTCTGTAAATAATAAATATAACTGAATGCAGTCATAATACATAAATACAACGAATTTCTACTAAAACTAAAATTTTCAGAAAGGCGGAAAATGTCCCCCCATTTCAAAATATCAAATTCGACCGAAATCGGTTGAATATAGGAGTGACAAAGAAATTGGCTAGTGATAAAATTCCCTCAATTTTTTTGATAAGGCTAAATTCGACCGGATGCAGTTGAATTTAGGATAAGAGCTAAATTCAATTATATATGGTTGAATTTGTTGCTAAATTCGACCGCCTAAATATGAGTATATATAAATACGACCTCATGCGGTTGAATTTAGTTGTGTCCTTAAATTCAATCGAAAACGGTTGAATTTAATCCCAGTTATATTTGTACAGTTATTTTAACCTTATTTTCTTTTTGTAGTGCATGGAGATAACTAAGAACCTAATATATTTGAATAGAAATATTGAATGAAAAATCCTCTGATATTAAAATTCTTCTACAGTATTTTAAAAACAACACTAAGATCATAATATATCTGAATAGAAAAATTGAATGAAAATTGTATAATTCCCCAACTGTACTTACAAAACAGCCCATATCATATTGTAATTTGTTATAACATGAGATACATATTTTTCACATTAGGGGCCATATCTAGTCTTTTATGTTTCTAGAATTTGATTTTCTTTTAAACTTATTTAAATTTTCACTATTTGAGAAAATGATTAAAACCATTAATTATTAAAAGATATTATAATCTAGCTAACTAGTATAGTTTCTATAAAATTTATTTTTAAAAATGTACCTACGAAGGAGATGATCTAATTTGAACATGTCAATCTTATAGGAGTAATATCTTTGCACCAAGCATAGGGCAAACACCCCCAATAGTTTTTTACTGTTGTGTCTATCCAAGAACCATGTTTAGGCATGGAGGGAGTAATTGCAGGAAAGGTGAGCTAAATGCATGTATATAACAAGCTAGTGTCTGCTAAATAATTAATGGACGCAAAGATGGTTGCGTAGGTGCTAGATAGATACGTGTCTGATTTGTATCGGCACTATAGTTCATTAAGCTCCACTATTTTTCTTTTCTTTGAAAAGGTAAATGTGCTATGCTTCAAAGTACATATGTTTGCCAGTTTTCTGTTATCTATAAATACAAAGCTTTTCTAAGGTGAAGATGTATACATATGAGTCACTGACTTTGGCTCAGAGACAAGTAGCAAGAAGTAAGAGAGAGAAAGCAAAGCATGGCTACTAGACCAGGAATCTTAACTGATTGGCCATGGACACCCCTTGGAAACTACAAGGTCTCTCTCTCTCTCTCTCTCTCTCTCTCCCCCCCCCCCTCCCTAACTCCCACCCTCTCTTTTCCTCCTACCTTTCCACCTCTTTCCCCCCCTCCTCTCTCTCTCTCTCTCTCTCCCCCTCCCCCCTCTTTCCATGCGCACACACCTCTCTACACTTACACTTCAACGCGCGCGCAGGTATTTTGTAGTTTAAAATACTAAAAAAACTGATAAAACAATACACTTGTTGGCAGTATGTTGTAATGACTCCATGGGTAGCTCACAGCATATACTCGTTCCTAACGAAGGATGAAAGTGAAAGAGACTTATCAAACTTTCTCATATTGCCCTTTCTCCTCTGGAGGATGCTTCACAACCAGATTTGGATTTCCCTTTCTCGCTATCGAACAGCTAAAGGCAACAATCGCATTGTTGACAAAACTATTGAATTCGAGCAGGTTGATCGAGAACGAAACTGGTAATTCTTTTTCTGGTTTTAAATTTTATTTTCCTCTATCGCATGCATGATTACATTTTTTTCTTTCTTCCAATTTCACTCCTAAGCTTCACCCATATAGTTTTTTTTGGTTGGTTATCCCCGTCTATAATTGTAATATTTTTTTAATCAAGTGATGTTAAATAAAAATATTAAAATAATATATACTAGATTCGAACCCCACCAACAATAAATATTATTTATATACTACTAAATCTTCCCCTATCAACAATAAATATTTATATTATTATTTATACACTATCTAAGATTCAGGTTTTCAATCCTGTTAACAACAAATGCATCACATGACAAATGCATCACATGGGTTATAAAACTTGTACTACGTATTTGTTAAATTCTAGAACGAGCAAGTTAGATTCTCCCTCTTGTTTCAATTCCAGTTTGGTTTTTACAAGTAATTTAAGGGAATTGACCACATTGTGTTAATTATTTCTTTTTTTGGTGAATAAAATTCAAATCTTAATTTTTTATTTACAAAAAGAAAATTTGAAAAAAATTCACGGAATTATGGGACATCTTAAATTTTGCATAAAAGTCAAACCAGACAATAACTTTGGACTAAAGCAGTAATTATGTTTAAAGAAATAGAATTTCTATTGTTTTATATTAATCGATTTGGATGGTCCGATTTTCCGAAGATGATACAGATTCAAATTTTAGTAGAGATCTTCAATGTACAAGATCTTGTTTTGTTTAGGCCTTAAAGGGGGGGGGGCAAATATTGGTGTATATTAGATGTGATCAGAGGATGTACTGTGAATAAATATGCAGGGATGATCAGATATTGTTTAATGGAACACTGTTCTATCTTGGAAACTTGACACTGAAAGGAGGGTCTAATCTGCCTTTTTGGAGAAGTGATGGTGTTATAATGACATTCTTGCTCCATGTTGGACCTGTTGAGTTGTTATATTACTGGCTTCACAGAGCTCTACACCACCACTACCTCTACTCTCGCTACCATTCTCATCATCATTCCTCTATTGTTACTGAGCCTATTACCTGTAAGTTTCTTCTTTAAGGCAACTAAATAAACACGCTTAAGTAACTGAAATGTTTGTGTTTGGCCTGTGCTGCAGCTGTGATTCATCCATTTGCAGAACATATATCCTATTTCATGCTGTTTGCAATACCCTTATTGACGACTACACTCACAGAGACCGCCTCAATTGTGTCATTCGTTGCTTATATCACTTTTGTCGATTTCATGAACAATTTGGGGCATTGCAATTTCGAGCTTATTCCTAGGAAGCTCTTCTCTATCTTCCCTCCTCTCAAGTACCTCATGTATACTCCATCGTATGTACCTCTCTTTCTCTTTCATCTCTCAATTCACACATGCTCGCGCACACACATCATTCCCGTCAGTATTCTATATGAAATATATTACATATGCTAAAGTACACTGGCACAAATAATAGGTAATCGATAAGTCCACGAGCCACCGAAAGATCATGATTTTTTAGTGTAGTTAGCGATAGTACTTTGCTTTATAAACTGAGCTCTATAAACTGAACTGAATTTTCAAATCTACTCCATGTGGACTTTCATATTCAATCCAAAAATGATCATATTACCAACATAGTATGATCCTTCACTGCACAATGAAAATATATACATTTTTTTGATAGTGCTATTATGCACATATCTTTTTTCTTCTGTAGGTTTCATTCTCTGCATCACACCCAATTCAGAACCAATTACTCTCTCTTCATGCCATTTTACGACTACATTTATGGCACTATAGATGCATCTACAGACACTTTATACGAAACTTCACTAAAAAGAACAGAGGAATCTCCTAATGTGGTTCATTTGACACATCTAACAACACCAGAATCCATCTACCAACTACGCCTTGGATTTGCCTCTTTAGCATCTGAACCACAGACTACTTCACATTGGTACATGCGGTTGATGTGGCCCGTGACACTGTGGTCTATGATGGTTACATATTTTTGCCGTCGATCATTTGTTGTTGAGAGAAATATTTTTAAAAACCTCAAATTACAAACATGGGCTATTCCAAGATACAGCATACAAGTAAGTCTAGATACATACTTTTCATATTATCTACTTGATTTGAACAGAGTTATTTGAATTATTTACGGTAAATTTCATATTGATGCTTTCCTATGTTTACTGCAGTACTCTATACTTGGGCAAAGAGCACGCATTAATAGCATCATCGAGGAAGCAATCCTTGAAGCTGAGGAGAAAGGAACCACAGTGTTAACTCTAGGTCTACTTAATCAGGCAAGCTCTGTTTACTGTGGTATATATTGTTTTTCAATTAAATTAAATATCATTAGATATTAGGTTCAATCACATGGTTGTGTTGCTTAGCAAAAAAATAAATAAATATGGTTTTGTTATCTGTACGTGAAATGTATAGGAAGAAGAGGTGAACGGAAATGGCGAGCTTTTTATAAGAAGGCATCCTCAACTAAAGGTGAGGTTGGTTGATGGGAGTAGCCTAGCAGTTGCAGTTGTGCTAAATAGCATTCCCAAGGGAACAACACAAGTTTCCGTCAGAGGCAATTTATCCAAGGTCTCCAGTTCTATTGTTATTGTCTTGTGTCAAAGGGGAGTTCAGGTACTAATTTCATTGACATATTTGAAATTTGAACTACCTTGTTAGGCGATGTTATGTATTCGGATATCCTATAAGATTTTGAAATTGGTTTGTACTAGGTATCCATTTCCAATGAAGAAGAATATAAAATGCTTACAGAAAAATGTGGTTCTGAAGTTCAGAAAAATTTAACACTTCTTGAAGATTACTCCAAAAAGGTTACATAATGTACTTCATGAGTATCATAGTTCTTTTAACCTCAAAAAATGGATTTATTCTAATTTGAGGTCTAAATTTTTGAAGATATGGATAGTTGGAGATGGAGTGGGAAAAGTAGAACATATGAAGGCATCAAAGGGAACCTTATTCATTCCGGTATCTCAGTTTCCTCTCCAGAAAGTGCGGAAAGATTGCTTTTACCATAACACTCCTGCAATGTCTATCCCGAAGCATCTGGAGAACCTAGACTCTTGTGAGGTAAGAAAATATTGCAGTAGACAAAATCTTTTGGTATCACAATTAAATAAAGAAAAATACCGCTATAATAGGACCGTGCCTTGACCAAGAAAAAAATTCAAAGTAAAATTTTAAATCATAGAACACAGAAATTAAACATGACAAGCCTATTTCTCAAAAAATGTGTATAAATGATGTGTGACAGAATTGGTTACCAAGAAGGGTAATGAGTGCGTGGCGCATAGCTGGTATAGTGCACGCATTAGAAGGCTGGAATGTACATGAATGTGGAAACATGATGTTCAGCATTGAAAAAATTTGGGAAGCTACCCTTAAACATGGATTTCATCCACTCTCAATGCCAACAGATGCATGATCTGTTACAAATAATTTATTGAACATGTTTCGTATTTAGTGCAAATGAAGCATCACATCAGACTCTGTATCAGTCGGCTGAAAGGCTTCTATCTGCACAGACATAAGCATTGCAAATAATTCTCTGTGTAAGTTGGAATGTGTAATGCTTTAGAAGCCACTCCTCAACAATGTGAACTCAGGAACATAAGTATGTCTTTTTTGTGTTTACTGATCTCGACCTTGTTGTCCTATGTAAACTACTATAAGGGTTTTCGTTATATTGTATATCAGATTCCTGAATAATATCTAAACTTTTCTCCGTTATAATGGTGTGCTCATGAGTGAAAAATTTATCCGAAAAGCCACTGTGAGGAAATGATCACACTGGCTTCGTAGTATAATATGGCATTGAGACAAATTTGATTTTGTAGCAATATGTTGTTGTAATTGGTGTTCAACTCTATGTTTATAAATCATGGACAGCGTCAGATATCATTTGATAGAACTCCAACCTGATTGGGTTCCTTTGACTCCGCCTCTGAGTTTGGCAACGAAAGCAAAGCTCCCCAAAACAATATGACGTTTTAAGGCTAATTTAGTCTTATATTAAGAAGAATGGGTCAATTATTATCTAATGGTTTCCGGAACAAATGCCAACATCCAAGATAAATACTGGGAACCATAGTATTCGCTCTACAGTTAAAAATTTAAAACACAAACGTAGAGAACAAAATAGACACTAGACTCAAAGGAGATGTCTTTGCCTGGAATTTGAAGTTGCTTACTTTCTTTTTGGACAAGCCTCTGGCCGATCCTTTCTACTGGGCTTTCTTTGCTTAGTAGTAGCAGCTTCTTTTCATTGAGGGCCATCATTGGCTGAGCTGCAAGACCAATGATCAGTTGACCTGACCAACAGCTTGAGAAGAGTCGCCCTGCTGGACATACGAGACCTACTGGAGAGCTTGCTCTCCCATCAACCTGCCTGCTTCCTGAAAATAGAGCCAGAGTGATTATCCTCGTCTGCATCAACATGAGAGCTACTAGAGCTTACTAAGATTAGTTCACCATATTTAAGTACGTATTTTCAATGGGAGCAAATTGTATAACACATAATCAAATGTTTCGAAGTGCAGTTATCCAGAGTGTGGCCAAAATCTTCAAAGCAAGTAAGATTTTGCACAACTATGAGCCTCATAGTTGTGGGCAGAAGCTTAACGAAAGCTGTCGAGAATATAATAGAACGGGATAGCAATTTTGAGCAGAGAAGTGCAGTGTGAGTTGCAAGCTGTCAAGAAGCTGTATACAGTATGTGCTGAGCTGTTTAGTAGTGCCATGTCAGCTAGTTTGTTACAGACTTAGTTAGATATATATAGCTATCTGTAATTCAGTTTTAAAACTTGCTTGAAATATACTTTGCTTACTCTCTAAGCATATCATCAATGTAAGAGCTCCAGCTTGAATACAACAAAACAGTTTACTTGAATCTGTTAGTTTTAATATGGTATCAGAGCAGAAATTGAAAAATATTTACGGATCGATCATGACGAAGCTTTCCTGAATCAATCGATCATGCCAATTTAGGTGTTTCGTTCTAATCTTGTGTTGTTTACTCTCTAATTTTCTGCAATTTTCATTCTAAATATTTACTCTCGAGTTTATATTCTTAGATCTATATCTCATCCATCTTGTTTGTTGAGAATATTGATTAATCAAAGCTGTTTATGCTCAAATCATGTTGAATTCATATAGAAATGTGTTTTCAACTTCCTAAATCACTCTCGAAATACTTAAACATCTCTCGTAACATTTCAATCTCTCTCGAAACACTCAAATCTCTCTGAATTTGTATATAGTTTACTAAATATCTTTCTCGACTGATTCAATCTCCTGAAATTCGTGATAATGACTGAGAATTTTGGATCCGGTTCTGGAACCGCTAATACCTGGAATAGATCACTTGTACAATGAACTACAAGTAGTTCATGATCCAAGTAGCGTTTTCTATATTCATCCTTCAGATGCGAGTACATCACAGCTAGTTTCAATCAAATTTAATGGAAATGGATATAACAATTGGAAACGTTCAATTTTGTTGAGTCTTTCTGCTAAAAACAAGGTTGGATTTGTGGATGGAACTATTTCTAGACCTGCTTTTAATCATCCAGACTTCAAGGCATGGGAATGTTGTAATGACTTAGTCTGTTCTGGGCTGTTGTCTAATTTGGATGATAATATCTCCAAAAGTGTGTTGTTCTTTAAAACAGCCCGTGAAATATGGCTTGATCTTCAGGATCGTTTTGGCTATACATCTATGACACAAATTTTCTCACTAGAACAACAACTTGCTGAATTAAGCCAAGGTTCTAAGTCTGTGTCAGAGTTTTTCACTGAGGTAAAAACTATTTGGGATTCAATGACTGATATCAATCCTCTTCCTTGTTGTACTTGCCACAAGTGTACCTGTAAATTTTCACAGAGAATTCATCAGATGCAGCAAGATCATAGACTTCTACAGTTCATGATGAAATTAAATGAGAAATATGCTACTGTAAGGGGAAATATCTTGATGTAGCAGCCTATGCCTACTCTTTCTAATGCCTTCAGATTATTTTCCCAAGAGGAAAGGCATCAAGAACTATCTCATTTGACAGCACACTCTGATTCACTGGCTTTTGTAGCAGAAAACAGAAGGAACAATATTGATAATTCTGCACAAAAGTCATTTAAACCAGGATTTTCTCAGAAGCAACCTTTTAATAAAAGTTTTACTCAAACTGGAAATAAGAAAGGGGCCAACTATTTTTGCACACATTATAAAATATCTGGTCATAGTACTGATAGATGTTTTAAACTTCATGGTTACCCTTCAAATTTCAAAGGTTTCAGAGACAGAAAGGTGGTTGCAGCAGTCACTACTGGAGATCAGTTAGATTCTGCTGAGAACTCTACAACTACAATTTCAGTTGCACAATATCAGCAGTTGATGGATTTACTGAATAAGCAAAACCTCAATTCTACAGGGACTACTTCTTGCCAGACTAATGATGTTCTCTTGGCTGGTAAGCTATGCTTGCTGGCTAATAATTTTTTAAAATCAGAATGGTTGATTGACAGTGGTGCTACAGACCACATATGTTCAGATTTAAGTGCTTTTCTTTCTTACCAACCAGTCACTAATTCTAATGAGTTCATTGTGGTTCCTGATGGTAGACAAATCAAGATTGTTCATACAGGATCTGTTCAAATTCTTGATAATTTAATTCTTCACAATGTGTTGTATATACCAAATTTCCAGTATAATCTGATTTCTGTTCCCAAGTTATGTGCTGATAGGCAGTCATCAGTGTTTTTCATTGTTAATGAATATTTTCTTCAGGACCATTTGAAGAAAAGGCCACCAAATCTTCTTGGTAGATTTCATGGAGGTTTATACAGTACTGCAGGCTTATCAGAATTGCATTTTAAGAAAGGATTACCTGTTGTTAAAGAGGATATTAATGTTTGGCATCTCAGACTTGGACACATACCTTGTAAAAGACTAAAGCTGGTTCCAGGTCTTTCAGGCATCTCTGATTCTTCTTCTAATTATATCTGTCAAATCTGTCCTTTAGCAAAGTAAACAAGACCATCTTTTCCTCATAGTAGTATTAAGTATACTGGTCCTTTTGAGTTACTGCACATTGATGTATGGAGTCCTTATAAACTTAAAACTCATAATGGATGCAATCAATTTCTTATCATAATAGATGATTATAGTAGATTTACTCGGGTACATATGCTTAAAAGTCGAACCGATTGTGTGCCAGTTATAATGGGTTTTCTTAATCATGTGAAAACTCAGTTTAAATCTAGAGTTCAAATAGTAAGATCAGACAATGCTCCTGAACTTTGTCAAGGTCCCATGAAGTCTTTGTTCTTACAGAAAGGGATAGTTCACCAGACTAGTTGTATCTATACTCCACAACAAAATGGTGTTGTGGAGAGGAAGCATCGACATTTACTTGAGACTGCTAGGTCACTTCTTTTCCAATCTAAAGTTCCTGCCCAATTCTGGAGTGAATGTGTTTTATGTGCTACTTATTTGATAAACAGAGGTCCTTTGCAGAGTATTAATGATGAAACTCCTTACTTTCGACTCACTGGTAAGCCAGCTTCTCTAGAACACTTAAAAGTGTTTGGATGTCTTTATTTTGCTTTTTCTAGTCTAACTCATAGAACCAAGTTTGATGTCAAAGCTATTGCTTGTGCTTTTCTGGGATATTTTGTAGTGCGGAAGGGATACAAGGTTTCGAATCTCTCTGATAATCAATTATTTGTTTCAAGGGATGTAGTATTCCATGAATTTCATTTATCTTTTCATACTCACAAGCAGGCTACATTATTCCCTTCTAACATTTATCTTCCAGCCATAACCACTTCTCCTAAAGAAGTGGAAAATCCTGATGATGTGATGGGACTCCTGATGATACAGTAGGAAATCCTGACAATATAATGGGAAATCCTGACTATTCAATAGAAAATCCTGACGATACTATGAATGATTCTATTCCAACTGATAATACTTCAGTTGATCTCTCTGATTTTCTTCCTGTTGCATCTTCTTCCAATTTTCATACCTCTTGTAATCATCATACTACCTCTCCATATGTATCTTCTGTTCCTATCAGACATTCTACAAGGATTCATAAAACACCTTCTTATTTGAGTGATGACAAATGCAATACAGTTACCAATATAACTTCTCCCAAACACTGGTGTAATCTAGTGCAAACCTCTGTCTCTTTTCCTAAATGTCAACTTACAGAACCACATTCTTATCAAGAAGCAGCTACTCATCCTTTGTGGATTAATGCTATGCAATCAGAATTACAGGCTTTGCATGATAATCACACTTGGGATTTGGTACCTTTGCCTCCTGGAAAGAAACCTATAGGCTCGAAATGGGTCTTTAAGGTTAAGTTGAAATCTGATGGTAGTTTAGAACACTGTAAATCTAGGCTTGTAGCCAAGGGTTACAATCAGAGGTTTGGAATCGATTATGAGGAGACTTTTTCTCTTGTTGTCAAAATGGGCACTGTCAGAATTTTGTTATCATTAGCAGCAAGTCGACACTGGACTCTTCATCAACTTGATGTAAATAATGCTTTCTTACTTGGGCATTTAAAGGAGGAGGTTTACATGAAAGTTCCTGAAGGTATCCCTAACCCTTTGAACTTAGTTTGTTTGTTACGTAAATCCATGTATGGCCTCAAACAAGCTTCTCGAGAATGGCATGCCAAGCTGGTTGAAGAATTATTGTCTCAAGGTTTTGTTCAATCTCGAAATGATTATAGTTTATTCTTAAAGAAGTGCAAGGATAAAATTTGTGTGGCTGCTGTTTATGTCGATGATGTGATTTTAACTGGTAATGATACTGATGGTATTTCTGATCTTAAGATTCATCTAGACAACAAATTTGGTATTAAAGACCTAGGTATACTTCATTATTTTTTGGGTATTGAAGTCAATCATTCTGCTGATGGCATCATTTTAAGTCAGCACAAATTTGCTAGAGAATTGCTTCTTGAGTCTGGTTTCTCTCTTACTCATAAGGCTTTAACACCTCTTCCTGTTCATTTGAAGTTATCTAAATCTGATGGTGATCTTATTTCTAATCCTGATCTGTATCGTTCCTTAGTGGGTAAATTGAATTACCTTAATAATACCAGACCAAATTTGTCCTATACTGTACAAACTCTTAGTTAGTTTATGCATTCTCCACGTACTTCACATTGGTCAGCTTTGCATCATACCCTGTGTTACTTGTCTTGTACTGTGTCCCAAGACATTCTCTTACAGGCATCTGATCATCTCTAACTTCAAGCTTTCTCGGATGCAGATTGGGCCTCTTGTATAGATTCTCGGCGCTCGGTTGTAGGATATATCCTATTATTTGGAAATTCGCCAATTACTTGGAAATCAAAGAAACAAAACACTGTTTCTCGTTCTTCTGCAGAAGCAGAGTATCGTGTTATGGCTTCTGCAGCTAGTAAAGTTACTTGGGTTGTTCGTTTGTTATCTGAATTAGGTGTCACTAACCTTAAACCGGTTACTTTGCATTGTGATAATCAATCTGCTTTATACATAGCTAAAAACCCGGTATTTCATGAGAGTACTAAGTACATTGAGCTTGATTGTCACTTCACTCATGATAAGGTTCTGGAGGGGTTAATTCAGTTCACATATCTCCCTACCAGATCTCAGTTGGCTGATGTTTTTACAAAAGTTGCACCTTCTCCTCAGTTTACTTCTTTGTTGTTCAAGTTGGGAATAACTCATGTTTCTTCATCTCCCAACTTGAGGGGGGCTGTTGAGAATATAATAGAACAGGATAGCAATATTGAGCAGAGTAGTGCAGGCTGTCAAGAAGCTGTACATAGTATGTGCTGAGCTGTTTAGCAGTGCCATGTCAGCTAGTTTGTTACAGACTTAGTTAGATATATATAGATATCTGTAATTCATTTTTACTACTTGCTTGAAATATACTTTGCTTACTCTCTAAGCATATCATCAATGTAAGAGCTCCGGCTTGAATACAACAAAACAGTTTACTTGAATTTGTTAGTTTTAATACAGTGGGTTTGCTAATAGCACTACCAAAGAAAGATGGCTTATCAATATTCTGGGAGCAAATTGTATAACACATAATCATATGTTTGGAAGTGCAATTTTATCCAGGGTGTGGCCAAAATCTTCAAAGCAAGTAAGGTTTTGGGTCAAAGATATACACCACTGGAATAGGGAAATTGATTACATTTCCATTAAAGTTATCAAGAACGGCTAGCAGCCAAGATAAGGTTAGGCCTAGGGTTGTTACTTGTTAACATCAATTTGGATACAATTTTTTGCACAACTATTAGCCTCATAGTTGTGGACAGAAGCTTATCGAAAGCAGGGGGTTTTCCAATAGCACTATCTAAGAAAGACATGATATACGACGTGTCAAGCCAATTTTTTCTAGCTTGAGTAAGATACGACATGACATGTTTAACAGTAAATGAGGTACTATCGGGAGACATGGCGAGGGAATTGCTTGCTTAAGGAGAGTAGCACAAGTTTGGGCAGTACCGGAGCACTCAGCATAATCAGATTCATAATTGGAGTGAATATGATGATAGTTAGAGCTTAACGACCTTTTGTCCCATAAAGTATGAGTTGTTATACCTATCAGCCCCAAATCAGGTATCATTTCTTTTAGCACTTTTCGGAGGTAAAATGAAATATCGGCAAATATCGGAGGGTAAAAACGTCTTTTACTAAAAAAAGTTTAAAATGTATGAATACCGATACTATAGGATTAAAAAGCATGAGTTCATACATTTCATATAATGCTTAATATAATATATAGCAAGAGCCCCGTGCTAGAATATATAAGCTCACACCACCTCTTAAACAATCATCTTACCCACTATTGAGCAAACATGGTTTGCTCAATATATATCTGCTTAACGACCCTTTCAGCGTCGTTGATGCACATACAGGCAGACAACTCTTTGAGGTTAGTGGTTATTTCTCTATTAAGATCATGCATATGTGAAAGTCTATTATGATAAATATAATGTGATGACGAATGCACATTTTTCGAGGACTCACTACTACTTGTATAAAAGAGAATGTAATGTATGAAGTTTGAGACACTGATATTGTTCCGTAACAATAGGAATGTCTACTGGGGATTCTCCGGGAAAAGACCGTACTTTATGTAACTCACCAAGTTGAGTTTCTTCCGGCAGCAGACAACATCCTGGTAAATTATTTGAAGCTAATACCCAATTTTGTTGTTTTCCACCTGTTCAGAAATTGATTTAGTTTCTGCTCCGGGAATTTTGAGAGAAGAATAGTTAAAATTTATTATTGAATTATTGATCAATCGGTTGTACTGACAGAGCGAAGAGCGTAGTAATTTTTAACTTCAAAAGTTATACTTTAATAACATAAGAAAATGAGATGATAAATATACATAATAACTATAATTCGGTAAATTCAATTTCCGTAAATTATGATCATTTTGTTGTGAATAAATGCGGGAGTTTTCACAGGTACCTTGCAAAACTTCTGTTATTATGTATGTTGAAATACAAGTCATGTTTACACTACTTATAATATTATAGCTGTTGTCTTGTAATCTAGCACAGTCATATGTACAGATTATAGAGTAGTTTAGTCAATAGTTGGTTAGAAGTTGTACACGTTCTATTTAATTTCATTGTCTGTAGTTAGGTCTATATATAACCTTTCTTGTTCTCATGTAAGATCACACAGCAATAACATTTCTATTGCTTCAAATATAAAAGCTTTCTGGTTATACATATATACACACCCATCAGTATATATAACATAACACACAAGTTTCTTCATGGTATCAGAGCTTTAGGCTCCTTTCCTCCATAATTCTGATGCCTCCATTATTTCCGGCCACACCATTTTTCTTTGTTCTCGTCTGAACCTATAGCAAAAAGATCTCTCTATGACATTTCAACAAACAGTTTGTGTGTAGTCATATTATATACCAAACAAACGCCACAAGATTCCCCAAACTGCATCATTTCCCTCCAAGCCAAGTCAGTAACTCGCCGAACTCAGAACCGCCAATTACTCACTCATATATCACAACTACACACAATCCACACCGCCACACCAAGTTCACCAGCAGAGTCCGTCAAACTTGACGAAATGGTTGTCCTACCTTCTCCAATCCATTTCACTCAACAAAACCCATGCATCTTTGTTTCTTCTGTTCAGACCTCACCGGAAAAATGGTTGATTTCTTAATACTCGAGCTCATATATATACACTTATCGTTTGAATATATGTTGCCCATATAACTTTCTCTTTTCCCAGTTGTCTTGTACCCTGATTTAGTTCATATTTCTGGATTGGGCTAGTTGTGTTCTCTTTGGCCCATACTTTATTTTTATATCTATTTCTTTTTATCCAAACTTCTAAAACTAACGTTTTGATCCCTGCACTATATTTTTTAAACATTTTTTTAGAAATGGAGAAAGAGAATAGTTCACCGATCCAAACAATTTTGAATGGCTCGAACTATATAACTTGGTCTCAAGCTATGCGCAGTTATCTCAAAGGAAAAAGACTTTGGCGATATGTCAACGGGGATTTTACTATTCCTACAAAAGAAAAGGATGAATCCGATTCCAAATTGAAGGATCGCATTGAAGAATGGGATGTCAAAAATCACCAAGCTATCACATTTTTTAGAAATTCTTCAATTTCTAAAATCAATTTACAATTTGGTAACTATGACACCGCAAAAGAAATTTGGGATTTATTGGCTTCACGGTACACTACATCAGATCTTTCTCATCAATATCAAATCATGAGTTCGATAAGTAAGCAAAAGCAAGAGCATGGTCAATCAGTTGCAGACTTTCTCTCCCAGATACAATCACTTTGGGATCAATTAACATTATCAGAACCAAAGTGGTTACATAAAGAAGATGCTACACTTTATCACACATACCGCGATCAACAACGTCTCATTCAGTTTTTGATGGCTCTGACTCAGGATTTCGAACCAGTTAGAGCTGCCCTTCTTCATAGGGTTCCACTACCCACTTTGGAAAATTCTGTCGCTAAACTTATTTCCGAAGAAACTCGACTCGGCATTGGCAAACTTAGTTCTATGAATGATACTGTTCTAGCGCTACCTCCATTACCTACTTCAGATAAACCATTCTGCAGGTTCTGTCGTCAAAATGGACATGTCACCAAGGATTGTGTAGCACTTCGCAGTCATACATGCCAACATTGCCATCAGAAAGGTCATTATTCTATACAGTTCTGCAAGAAAAAGCCATCATTCCAGCCAAACAAATTTACTCGATCTTCCGCTGCAGCAACCTCTGAATCTACATCAGAAAATGATCCCAACACATCAACTAGCGAGCTAGAATCCTTGCTCAAACAAGTTTTATTTAAAGCCAGCTCTTCATCCACTGCATTTTCAGTCACTTCAGGTACATCTTGGTATTTTGATTCTGCATGTTGCAATCATATGACAAATGATTCTTCCATATTTACCACAAAGACACAAAATTCATGCCTTCCAAATATCCAAACAGCTGATGGTTCTACAATGAAAGTGACACATGTTGGAACTGTATCCACGGAAGATCTTCATCTTTCGAACACATATTTTGTTCCTAATCTTTCGCTTAATCTTATTTCTATCGGTCAGTTATGTGATCTCGGTCTTAATATTATTTTTACCTCTTCTGGTTGTCATGTACAGGATCCTCAGACAGGACAGACTCTTGGGACAGGACGTAGATGCGGAAGGTTGTTTGAGCTTACTTCTCTTCATCTTCCTACACCAAAATCATCATCCACTCATTTAGTTGGTTATGTTTCTGCTACAACCAGCATATGGCATTCCCGGTTAGGTCATCCTTCACCTTCTCATTTACATAATCTAGTTTCCAGTGGTCATCTAGGTAGTGTTAATGCAGACACAGTTGATTGTGTTTCATGTAAAATGGCAAAACAACATGTACTTCCATTTCCTATTCACTATGAAAAATCGTCAGCTACTTTTGATCTTATTCATTCGGATATTTGGGGTCCCTCTCCTACTCCGACTATGGGAGGGTCAAGATACTATGTGATATTTGTTGATAATTTTTCTCGTTATACTTGGATATATATTTTGAAAAATCGGTCAGAATTGAGGGAAACGTACAAAAATTTTGCCATTATGATGGAAACTCAATTCAACAAGAAAATCAAGCTTTTTCGTGCCGATAATGCTAAAGAATACAAAGAATCAGAACTTAACAAATTTTTGGCATCTTATGGTACTCTTGCACAAAGCTCTTGTCCTTACACATCACAACAAAATGGTCGTGCTGAACGTAAACATAGGCACATTCTTGACACAGTTCGAGCTCTTCTCATTTCCTCTTCTTGTCCAGAATTATTTTGGGGGGAAGCTGCATTAACTGCTGTTTACACAATAAATATGATTCCGTCTCCTGTTACAGATAATTTGTTTCCTTATGAAAAATTATATGAAGAACCTCCTTTATATGATTCTCTTAAGGTTTTCGGTTCTGCATGTTTTGTACTTCTTCCCCCACATGAAAGAACAAAACTAGAGCCACCTGCCCATCTTTGTTATTTTATTGGTTATGGTAGTGGTCAAAAAGGATATCGTTGTTGGGATCCTATCTCTCAACGTCTTCGTGTCTCTCGTAATGTGACATTTTGGGAACATAAAATGTTTTCATCTATGTCAGAGTTTAAAATTGACACTTCTACTAGCATTTCCCACTTTATATATCCATTTGTTGATCTACACCCCACAGATGAAAATATAGAATGTCCATCATCTTCTAACAAATTTTCAGCAGATTCTCCACTTGAGCTCAATCAGCCATCTCCAACTACTAATGATCCTTCAACAAAAGTTCAATCTGAGGATTCTGATGTTGAGCCTACCACTGTACCAAATGAGTCTGTTCATCATTCTACTCGGGTAAAAAAACCTTCTATCCGACTTACTGATTATCATGTTTATTCTGCTATACAAGCATTACACGAGCCTCAAACATACAGAGAGGCAAGTGTTAACCCTCTTTGGCAGAAAGCAATGGAAGAAGAACTTCATGCATTAGACAAGACTCATACTTGGGATCTTGTTACTCTACCTCCTGGTAAAATAGCAGTGAGTTGTCGATGGATTTATAAAATCAAAACAAAATCTGATGGTTCTATTGAAAGATATAAAGCCCGTTTAGTTGCTAGAGGTTTTACTCAAGAATATGGCATTGATTACGAGGAAACTTTTGCACCAGTTGCTCGTCTCACGTCTGTCCGAAGTCTACTAGCTGTTGGAGCATCAAAACACTGGGATATGTGGCAAATGGATGTTAAGAACGCATTTCTCAATGGAGACCTACATGAGGAAGTTTATCTCAAACCTCCTCTAGGATTTTCCCACTCTCCGAATCAAGTTTTCAAGGTTAACAAGGCTCTTTATGGTCTTAAACAAGCACCTCGAGCTTGGTTCGAAAAATTCAGCAAAATAGTTCAGCAATTGGGATTTTCTTCAAGCCCATATGATCATGCCCTTTTTATTCGGCGATCTGAACAAGGAATTGTTTTTCTCCTATATGTCGATGATATGATCATTACCGGAGATGACATCAAAGGCATTTCTGAACTCAAACAATTTCTCAATCAACAATTTGAAATGAAGGATCTTGGTTCACTGAGCTACTTCTTGGGTCTTGAGGTTTCTTCTGTCCCTACTGGCTACACTCTTTCACAAGTAAAGTATGCATCTGACCTTTTATTAAAATCTGGAATCAGTGACACCAAGATTGCCTCTACTCCTTTGGAATACGAGGTTAAACTCAATGTAGAAGATGGTGAACTACTTTCCAATCCTACATTGTATCGCCAATTGGTTGGAAGTTTAATTTATCTCACTGTTACTCGCCCAGACATTGCTCATGCCGTACACATTGTAAGTCAGTTCATGGCAGCTCCTCGAACTCTTCACTTCTCAGCAGTTCTTCACATACTGCGATATGTCAAAGGCACTATATTTCATGGATTATATTTTTCATTTGACTCTCCACTTGAGTTATATGCCTACTCAGATGCTGATTGGGGCGGTGATCCTACTACACGATGTTCAACTACTGGATTTTGTTTCTTTCTTGGCAACTCTCTTATCTCCTGGCGCAGTAAGAAACAATCTCTTGCTTCTCGATCAAGTGCCGAGTCAGAATATCGGGCTCTTGCAGACACAACACAGGAACTAATTTGGCTACGATGGTTACTTGAAGATATGAGTGTAACTCATTCTTCGGCCACTTCTATTTACTGCGATAGTAAAAGTGCTATTGACATTGCTCATAATGATGTATTTCACGAACGCACTAAACATATAGAGATTGATTGTCATTTCATTCGTCAACAAGTTGCAAAAGGCACAGTGCGTCTACATGGTGTCTCTAGTGCTGATAATGCTGCAGATTTATTCACGAAAATTCATCCTCCCAGAAGTTTTCGTAATTTTGTTTCCAAACTCAAGCTGATTTTACAACCATCTTCAGTTTAGGGGGGGGTGTTGAAATACAAGTCATGTTTACACTACTTATAATATTATAGCTGTTGTCTTGTAATCTAGCACAGTCATATGTACAGATTATAGAGTAGTTTAGTCAACAGTTGGTTAGAAGTTGTACACGTTCTATTTAATTTCATTGTCTGTAGTTAGGTCTATATATAACCTTTCTTGTTCTCATGTAAGATCACACTCATGTAAGATCACACAGCAATAACATTTCTATTGCTTCAAATATAAAAGCTTTCTGGTTATACATATATACACACCCATCAGTATATATAACATAACACACAAGTTTCTTCAATGTATATGAAATATAATCCGCAATATGGTTATCTAACTTCCATTTCTTAACAGCTAGTCCAGAACGACAGAATTGCACAAGTTGGCAGGTTTGAAGAACTTTTGAATCAGAATATTGGATTTGAAGTGCTAGTAGGAGCTTATAGCCAGGCTTTAAATTCAGTCGTAACAGTTGAAACTGTAAGTACAGCACCTCCAAATGCATCAAACGATGGTGAACCATCTTCAGAACCCACTTCAATTAGTGAAGTTCCACAGAGCAGAGAAAATTTAGAGAGAAATCTTTGTGCAGAAACAAATGAAAAGGAAGGAAAGTTGGTAAATAAAGAAGAAAGAGGAAAAGGAAGCATTGGAAAGGGCGTTTACTTGGCTTACTTGACCATGGTGAAAGGTGGCGCATTTGTTCCAATAATTGTTCTAGCTCACTCAAGTTTCCAAGGCCTGCAGATTGTCAGCATCTACTGGATGGCATGGGCTTGTCCAACAATTGAGGCTGAGGAAGTCAAGGACATAAACTACATATTATTTGTTTAAAGAAACTCAAACTATATTTTTATTTATTAGATTATAATTCATGGTAGATGGTACTGCACTAACATTTTCATATCGGAATACATTTGTAGATGTGGCGCAAACATTTATACGGCTTGTTATTTGCTTTATTAAATATTTGGATATATTTGAGGTTCTCTTCAAAGATGGTAAAACGCCTATGTTTCTCGTCGGTGTTTTTGTACATACGTCCATAACTTGTCATCCATTGGTAATGCGTCTCATTCATTGATGCCTCATTTAAAAAACGAGCTGCAGCGAGAGATGCCAAGGCTCCGACAGTGAAGAGCAGAGCCATTACTATGCATTGGTGCTTGATGGTTAAAGCCATGTTTGCTTAATAGTGGGTAAGATGATTGTTTAAGAGGTGTTGTGAGCTTATGTGTTCTAGCACGGGACTCTTGCTATATATTATATTAAGCACCTTATGAAATGTATAAAATCATACATTTTGACCCCTATAGTATCGGTATTCATACCTTTTAACCTTTTTTTTAATAAATGACGTTTTTATCCTCCGATATTGACTGATATTTCGTTTTATCTCTGAAAAGGGCTAAAAGAAACGATACCTGATATTTCATGGGGTTAAAATGTATGACTTTATATTTTTGGGGCTGATAGGTATAACAACTCATACACAAAAGGTAGTTAAGCCTAGTTAGTATTAGTGCAAGCTCGAGGAATCGTGGCAGAGTTAGAAGCGTGCTTTTCATTCAGCTTAAGAGCGCTTAAATCCTATTCTCGCTTGTGGGAAAGCACTCATTTTCTTTTGTATTTATGTTTTACCTTGCCGGGAAACCTGGTGTAAGAATCTTTAATATTTTTTATTTTCATTAAAATCAGGAACAATATCATTAAAACACTTTGTGACTCTCATGTTTTTCTTTTTGAAAAATATTATTGCTATTCTTTCAGACCTATCTGATTTGGTTGCTTCAGCTCCAATCAAAACTAATCTCTCTTAGGCTCATGATATTAAATCTCATAGTTGGGTTTTAAAGATGTGGTTTCTGCTTGATGTTCATGCGAAATATGAGAATTCGAAAAAGATCGTTTACCACAAGTCTTTGCCAAGAAAGCCTGTACTCTGGGTTGCTAAAATATTTGTCTCTTGAACAGTGAACCCAATTATCTGGATCTTGTTTTTGGGGGGTTTTGTTATCAATATAGTTTGTTGGGTATTATGGTTTCTATAGAACCACTTCCTGCTGTTATTGGCCGGGTGATTAACAAAACAGGACAACTTGTGTGGTTATCGAATTTAAGATCAGGAAGAACAGGTTGCTTCAGTAATCTTCGTCCTATACAAAACCTATTCGGATTTTGAGCCACAACAGTGATCAGGGCAACTGCTCGCAATTGCCATATTTTCTCACCTGGATTTAATTTGCAATTTCCATATCTAATTTGGTTACATCTTTAAGCGTACGCCAATGACTCAAAATGGAGAATGGATGGACCTTTTACACAGTATTAAACTGATACTACGTTAAACAGGTAACAACTAATCAGCTTAATGACCTCGAGCTCCTTCATATATCGCGCCCATTTAGGGAAAATGTTATTGCAAAATGACTTAAGAAAATTTTGATCGGAAGTGGTACTCATGTTTGTTATTGCAAAATGACTATTCTGGTAAACACTTTTGTTATTGCAAAATGACTAAAGAAAAGTTCGGTCTGGTAAACAATTCCCACTTTTTTTTTATAATAACAATGTAGACTCCCTGTCTGTCAGAAAAGTTGGAAGTTCACCGTTTCCACCACAATAGCGAACTTGTGACATGGTTATGACAGATGGCTGAAGAGGTAGATATGGATTGAAACACATGTCATTCACACCTCAACATACACCTTCACACAAAACTCCAATGAACAACCAACTACTATGTCATAGCAAAACTGATGAAGTTATCAAAATGCCTTAATCGCTATAATAGGATTTTTTAATTAAAAAAACAAAAATGTCGAAAGGACATTGGATTCTTTGATATGAAGAAACATTTATCAGAATTGCTATCACCAGATGACAGCATTAATGACATATCTCTAAATGGAAAGTTGATCTATAACTAGATACTATACTAGTAAGAGGTATACATAATTACATAGTAATAGTTTTAGATTTTACAAGTTTGTCGTTTTTCTCTACAAGATGTTGATTTTTTTTTTCCTTTCTCAATTTAAATTTTGTAAGGTTTCATGGCTACCCTGTAGTTAGTTGCATTGTCAGTGTACCCGTGATGACTGAGAAATTCTACATGAATGTTTTACTATAAGTATGAAGACGGCCAAAATACATTGATATGGATGGATAACTGTACCAATTTTCTTTTAAAGCCTTAATTATTAGGAGCATACATGCATTCTACATACACATATTTGTTTAATGTATGTGCATATATAAAGGTATAGGAGGAGAGTTACTCCATAACTTTGAAACCAAGCTGAGAATTTCGAAAAATGGCCTCAAATCCAGGGTTGCTCACTGACTGGCCATGGAAGAAACTTGGAAGCTTTAAGGTACATTATGCTAAACATATGTAAAATTATATAAAAGATGAGAAGAATTCTAAAGTTCATATGTGTCTGTAACTGTCTAAACTTCTTTCATTTTAACATTTCAACTTCCTGTGAAATCTTATCGCTTTTGAAGTACGGGTTTTTGGTGCCACTGGTTGCGCATAGCTTCTACTCATTCGCTACCAAAGAGAAAGCTGAAAGAGATGTTACCAACTTCCTTGTCCTCCCATTTCTTTTGTCAAGGGTGCTCCATGCTCATATTTGGAATTTAGTCTCTCGACGCCTTACAGCCATTGAAAAGAATAGGATAGTTGACAAGGAAATCGACTTGGATCAAATTGCGAGAGAAAATGACTGGGATGAGCAGATACTGATGAATGGGCTAGTATTATACCTTGGGGGGATGATGATTCCTGGTGCCTCAAAGCTGTCGGTGTACAGAAGTGATGGTATTATAATCACAGTTCTGCTCCATGCTGGGCCTGTTGAGTTTGTATACTACTGGTTTCACAGAGCACTGCACCACCACTATCTCTACTCGCGCTACCATTCTCACCACCATGCCTCCATCGTTACACAGCCTATCTCATGTAACAACTTTCCTTACTTGATCACCATTTTTTATTATTATTTGAAAACAGAGCTAGAACTTAAATGTGCATGTTTGTTGGTGCATGGCAGCTGTTATTCATCCGTTTGCAGAGCACATAGCGTATTTTATGCTGTTCGGGACACCGATAATTGCAACCATACTGAGTGGAACAGCTTCGATAGTGTCCATCTTTGGATATATCACATACATTGATCTCATGAACTACATGGGCCATTGCAACTTTGAATTCGTCCCCCCTTGCCTTTTCTCCATATTTCCTCTGCTCAAATTTATGTTCTATACTCCTTCGTAAGTTAACACATACACACGCACCTTAATTACCGCAAAAAATGATGAATAATTATATCTTACTTACTGGTCGGTGTTTCATTTTGATACGAGAAACAGGTATCATTCGCTCCATCATACTCAATTTCGGACAAATTATGCACTATTCATGCCACTTTATGATTACATTTACGGAACCATGGATAAAAGCAGCGATGCCTTGTATGAAGCTTGGGTCCGACGTCAAGAAGAGACACCTGATGCAGTTCATCTCACAACTCTGAATTCAGCTGATGAGCAACAAACCTAGCTAGCTAGTTTCGGAAAACTTGAAGGATGTGTCTGACATTAACCGTTCAGTGGTTTAGTGTTTTACATTAGTCAGCTAGTTTGTAAACTCCAGTTGCTTTTGGAGTCCTAATTAAGAACTTGCTAATGTTTTATTTCATGTAATAAAAGAATACATGACGGATTTCTCCCCAAAAATTGAAAATTCTCTAATTATAGTAGAAAAATAAATAAATTAACTTGACAGATAAGAGCATGAAAGATTTTCTTTTGTTCTCTTCACAAGTCACAACACAACCACCTTTGCACTATTCAGTATTCTTCCTCTCATTCGGTCATTAGATCATTTTGAATCCACAGATTATCGTCTTCTCCCATTTCTCAATTTCTCTTCCACGTGGAACTTATCCTCAAAATTATCTCAATAATTCTACCAATCATTAAATCTAAGGGGTGTATTGGATTTGAATTTTAATGGAATATTAACAATATACGGATTTTAATAAATTGTTTAAATCCATAAATTACTTTCATTTCATTTGGATTTTATTTGTTTTCTTTTAATTTCATATAAATCTGTAGTATTTTTCTTGGATTTTATTGTATCGTTTTTTCTATGGATTCGTGTGGACTCATAAATATTCATCTAAATTTTATTTGATTGATTTATATACATACTACTGAAATTGTTCTGAATTATTAGTCTCTCGGTTCCATTGCATTATATACAACATGCATCTCATTTGTAGTAGTATGATAATGTGGCTAGATGTATAAATGCATTCTTGATTTCAAATTTAGAATCAAGAATGCATATTTGCATATTTGCATTCAATTATAAAACTCCTTTGGCGCGTTGAAATTTTTGACATTTAATTTCAAATTATAGAAATGACATCACTTATAACATTATATTGGACTTGCTCTCGTAGACTCGGATACTGAGCAATTTACAAATTCAGAATTGCCGAATAGAATTCAACCTTTGTACTTGAATGCTGAAGCAATGGAAATAATTATCATAATTATCATATCCTGGAAACCAACCGTTGTAAATGTAACAACAAGCTGTCAACCTCTGAAGAAGATCCTAATACGCTTCCATGTAAAAGAAATATAACAAGCTACATTACATGATAATCTATAATTAAGAATGTCTTATCACTTCCTAGACTAAACCACATCCTGATGGATGATGGACAATTGAACATAGCTAAGAAAACAATAAAACTAAAATGCAACTCGTGGACATTAGTTAAAAGAAAAATAGTCAAACCAGAATGTTGTTGGGTAATAAAGTAACATTACGCGCAACAATAGTCAGTTATATATATAACAATTAACAAGAACAGATAAATTAAATCAAATAACGAAACAAACCACGAAGGCAAACCAACAAGATATAAATAGTAACTTAATTGACAAAAATAGAATAGAATACATAGCTCTCACATAAGTTTTAACAAATCTGAAAGAATTATGAACAACTGAGGCGTCTAGCCTTTGAGAGGTCTCGACTATTTTTGAAGAGATTATTGTCTCAATTACGCTATGTTGGGTTGCAGTAATATGACTTTCAGGATACAAAAGTTCAGAGCAATTCGTCCACAGTTATGTAAAACTCTACAACGACCTGATCTCAGTTTGCCCAGAAAACCTATGCTAATCTGTATGTTATGGAGGAGAGAAAGATAAATATATATATATATATATATAGCAGCTAGGGTTTCATAATTATGTGATTGACCTCTATCTATTCCAAATGTTTTGTTCAGTATATAATTGAACACAAAACGTAACTGAATATATTAGATTAATTAAAATAAATATACTGACTTAAATTGCATTTAATGAAATATTTCCAGAATCAGAAACGTAACAGTTAGTATCAGGATTTGTCAAATCCTGATACTGCCAACCCATCAGTATTTACCAGCCACAGCAAATCCTGACCAGCGTCAGGATTTATCAGCAATAGCAAATCCTGATCCAGGGGCGTCAGGATCAGTCTCGGCAAATCCATCAACGGATAATGCACATTGTACTTCAACGGATAAATCCATCAACGGATAATGCACATTGGGAGGCACTGGATAGAGTTCTTAAATATCTTAAGGGAACTATTACCCTTGCCTTGCATTATCGGAGATTTCCAGGGGTACTCGAGGGGTACAGTGATGCAAGTTGGATAGCTAAGAAATCCGATTTCAATGGAGTGACTGGATGTGTGTTTGCCCTTGCGGGTGGAGCAGTGTCCTGGAAGTCTTCTAGACAGACTTTGATTACTCGGTCTACTTTGGAGGTTGAGTTGTGTGCACTTGATGCCTCAAGGACAGAGGCTGAATGGTTACATGGACTCATGTCAATGTTACCTATAGTAAGCAAACCGCTTCCTGCCATTTTTGTTCATTGTGATAGTCGTAAAACTATCGACTAGATCAGAAGTGTGAAGTATAATGCTAATACAAAGAGACACATCCAAGTTAGACTAAAGTCTATAAGGGGTCTTGTGTCTGATAAGATTATTGCTATAGAGTTCATAGGAACTCGGGATAATAAAGTTGATCCGCTGACTAAGAGGCTTGAGCATGTTGTAGTCCTTAAGTCGAGGTTGGGGATGGGACTGGTAACCCATCATGATTCATCAACAGCGGGAACCCAATACACCTGAGAGGAGATCCCTCGAAGTATATTTAATATGGTAATAACTAGTTGTAAGGATGAATTGGTAGTACCTCTACCATATACATTTGGATACTTATGTATCTGAGTCTATCCCCTGTAAACCTTAAGAGTTAATTAAACTGCTAGTTAGCAAGAGTTTTAGTAAACTCTGATGGAAACATTTTTAAATCAGAATTTGATAAATACTGATGGACCAAATATTGTGTCAGGATTTATAAAATTTGACTGAGGTCAAGTCGTAAGATGAGATGTTAGTAGTACATCTTCGGAGATGCCCATCTAAGCGAATGCAATTGTGAGGTTGTAATTAGAGGAAAGGGTTATTCCTTGAAGTATTTGATGAACAGGATCGAGACACGACCATAACATATCAAAGCCGTAGATCTGCACCATAGCCTTTTGACTTGTCATCGTCTATGGAGTGTGGTTACACCAAAGGGATAGAGATTCAAGGTGAAACATTCCATTTATATCCAGTAGCCATCGAAATAGGGGATTTAGGAAGGTTCAAACCTGGAAGGATGCCGACTCTGAAAAGCGAGTCATGATAAAATCTTATATGCATTTCTGTATGGATTTGTGGGGGATTGTTAATAAATGGAAAGTTTGAGGCATTTTTAAGACATGTTCTTGATGTAATGAAACGCCCCCAAATCCGGGGTCAGGGGATTTGGTCATCACTATAAAACCTCAATCCAAATCATCCTGTTTAATCAATAAATAAATGCTAGCAGAAGATATTTATCATTTATAACCCCAAACTACACCCAATATCTTTTCATGTTACAGTTCTAATAGCAAGATATCCAAATTCCATAAATAAATTTTCCTCTTTCTTTTAAAACTCTTTTCAATAATATACAAACTTACAACTAAACCCGCTAGTATAACTTCGAAATGAAGTATACTAGGCCCAAATATAATCACAACTATATTATAATATAATATGAACAACTTTACACAACAAGACTCACACTAGTCCGCAAACCCTGGGCCAACCACCTTCCAAAAACTTCTTCCTTGCTTCCCTGAATTACGCGGCTAAACAACGTAAACTAATCCTCACTGGAGGTTAGATTTAAATACAGGCAAGTATGAGCAAAAATAAAAGGCTCAGCAAGATCATTATAGCAAATATAGGGTCATTTTGATATAAAACTGACATCTGTAATAGCGCAGAATATTTTAAAATCATAATTGCTGAAACAAAAAATTTATTAAAGAATCGGATAACTGTTTCTCACTGTATTCAAAACTCTTTTTGATATTTTCGAGCGAAATACTTCAATAATACTTTGAATTTTGACGAGAATAAAACTCGTAAAATAGTATTTACGGAAATATCGTAAACAACACTTACATGAAATATTAGTTATGGAGTGAATCATAAACTTTATTCAAAACCGAACTCTTGATATTAATACTCATTTTGATGTCATATCAAATTAGATATCAATATGAACTTTGATGCTCACAACATCCCATACTGAAGTCAACATCAATCATCTATATTAATACCACTTTTGATATTCAACAACAAACTAAGTATCAACAAAATCAGAAACTGAATCAAAACTATTTTTCATCTTTTATTCAAAACCAAAATACTTAATAAACCATGCTTTAATAGATTGTCAAAGCAATGTAATAATTTAGATTGAAATCCTCGAGCGACGGTGTGTTGTCGCCGGTGATTAACCGCGGAGCAACACCGGTATGCCAAAGCATATCCAACTAAACAAATGGGGAACCCAAGGCACATATCGGCCTATAAGGTATTATATCCTTTATAAT
Organism: Apium graveolens; assembly: GCF_009905375.1. NCBI lineage: Eukaryota > Viridiplantae > Streptophyta > Magnoliopsida > Apiales > Apiaceae > Apium > Apium graveolens. The sequence continues at coordinate 81,861 of NW_027418282.1, read as the reverse complement.
ACCTAGCTCTCCGCTGGACCGCCGTCACGGCCTCTTACGCAATCAGTAACCATCCAATCTTAAAACATTTTATTGAGAGGGATCATAATAGTCGACACCCTTATAAATTTTATTCACCCATTCACTTGGGCATGAAACTCAAAACAACATCATATTTCTCAAAGTCTAAAACATTTATAAATCTGATAGTTGGATAAGTAAAAACACTTGACTATTCTGAATATGGAATAACAGCTGAATATTTGCATAAACGGAATCATTTATTTCAGCGATATATTAAAATATTTATCTATTCTGAAGTGGGAGTAAAGAAGAATACTTGATTAATAAGATTCAAAATAAATATCACTTGAACAATAAGTGATGATAGGGATACTTGCCTTTGGGTTTTTAGCAGTTCGTCACACTCGTAGAAATGCAATTATTTCAGTCTAGCATCTCAAGGCCTCACCATCTTTTACTTCGCTAAATCTCTGATCTGCTGCTCATGCAGTGCTGCTACCCAATATTCCATACTATTCAATTCTAGTCTTCATCCATTCCATATGGTCCTGGTCGTCTTGGAAGACTCGTATCTATAATCAAAAGATCACACTTTAATCGTCTAAACGATAATTACTCGACAAACTGCGCATCAAAATCCTATCGTCTACCCATACGACTGCCCGCACATAATTAAAACAGTCAAATACAAGACTCTTGACTCACGTATGCACGTAATTCACATGACATATAAACACATAACTCACGTATCACATATTTCATATAACACAGGACTCGTGTCGTCAACACATTCGACTTGACACGTTTAGAATTGAAATCGGGTCAAAAATATGATTTATCGGTTAATAATCAACTCAGAATGATTCGTAAAACAAGCGACCTTTCGAAACTAAAAGGATTTGGGTCTCGATTGATCACCCATTTTTTGAAAACCTTTTTTGGGGAAGCAGAATATTTTTCTTAGTCTATACGCGTTCGTTTCGTATTAAACGGAGGAACGATTTATTTATTACGAATAAAATAAGAAATAATTAGAAATAAATCAATTAATAATAATAATAACTGATTTTAAATACCAAAATAAAAATTTTAAAAGCTTAAAAGTAATTTTTAGGAATTATTTGAATTAATTATAAATAATTTATATTTTATTTAACTATTTATAAATAAAATAAATTGATTAATTGAATTAATCAATTAATTAATCCATAAATAATTAACTAAAATAAATTAAAAATAATTAAATCAAATTGGATTTTTGAAAATAATAAAAGAAAATAATTTTTGGAATTTAAAATAATTCAGTTAATTATTAAATAATTAACCAAATTAATTTTTGAAATTAAAAATGATTTTTAGAAATTAAAACTGAATTTTTGAATTAAAAAATAACAAGAAAACTGCAGAAAATGAAAACGGGTCGTGAAGAACGAACCGGGTCCTCAAGAACACCCGACCGGTTTCTGGGAATTGCCCAGTTTCCGGAGGGTCCTTGCCGGACTCCGACGAACTTCTCCCCCACCAAAACCGCACTACTCGGCCTCGTTTTTCAGCAGGATTCGTCTGGAATTAGTATAGGAATTCAACCATAACAGTAGCGTCTACTAACAGTCGCCGAAATCAGTTTTCGATCAATATCAAAGAAAATCCGGTGACCTTAAAAAACATGCCAGCCAAACTCCGATTTCTCTGATTTTTCAACCAAAATTAATAACTTTAATACCAAAATGAAGCTTATATCCTATGTAATATGTTTCTAATATCCAAAACATTCAAAAACACAAGATCAAATCAGAAAATCGAATTAAAAATTTACAAAAACCCAAAAATTCGGATTCACTCAAAATAACATCAAAATCATACAAACTACATATGGAAATGATCCTCAGAACATGTATAATCATAATCAGTAATCAGAATCATCAACCAAACATTCAACTCCAAAACTGAATTTAGATAATAAACTTGGAAAAATCGAATTTACAGAATACTGCACCTCGATTTGAAAAATTGATACTAATGAATGGGCTCGTTGAGAGGATTGTTTTGGTATGTAGAGCATCAACAGAGGATCCCTGAATCTCACAAAATCATTGGATTTGTGTTCTTGAAGAAATTTTACCCTCAAAGTTGTTCTTGGATTTTTGTTTTATTTTCTAATTTTTTTATAAATAAATGAATAAAATAAATTCTTGCAGCTATTTATTTTTTTGGAAAATAAATACAACTAAATCAATTAAGGGTGTTTTATTCCCACAATTAAAATAATTAAGCCCCAAAATAATAATTATAGGGAAATATTTAAAAATAATAAAATATTAGATTTGTATCAAAATTCCCCAAAAATTACGAATAATTCAAAAATACAAAAATACTGGGTATTTAAAATCCGTTTCCGTCTCAACCTCCGCTCTCGGACTTAGTTGGTTTCAAAGGGGCCCCGCGGCAGGCGCCGTTCAGAGGTGCTATTATCATAGTACGAATGATTCTATAAAATAAAAACACGAATTTTGTGGGCTTTGATGTCCTGTGGGGTCCCGGTCCGTTAATTTTTGAAGAACAGAAACGATTCCTAAATTAACAGAAAACCCCGAAAACACATAAAATGCATTCAAACGCATATACAACGAGACAAATCGAGTACCTCTATAAAGACGCAAATAAATACGAGTCACGATTGCAGATGGATTCATATAAATGCATTTTAATACACATAACCAGTGTCACGTTGGATCATATCGGATCCGAAAATAGATTACTTAGCCGCTAAGTAATTACAAAAATGGTACAACTTGATACCAGTCTTTGATAATTGTCAACACCGAGCTTCTTATAAAATACCCTATGAGAAAATAATATAAAAATATCCCGTATCTCGAGAATACGGGTTTTGTTGATCTACCGAAATGATTATCGTATTGAAAATTTTGCGCCGGGACTCTTACGGGTCAAACCGTACTCCGGATCGAAAAAGTTAAAACACGGAAAATGTCTGGAATTATCAGATTAGGTTAAGAAGGAGTTTTCCGAAGAGTTTCGGGTTGTAAAAATGCAAAAACGATTGAGGTTGGACGATTCTCGGCTTTATAAAATAGTTTTATAATTACTTCGAAAATAATTATTAAATCTATAAATCCTTATAAAATCATATAACAATCCAAAAATTACCAGAAAAATACCATTATTACCTATACTTTATTCTGGACATATGAAAATTAGAATACTCAAAGAATATCACATATAAACATTCAAATATTACTTCCAATTATCATATAATTCACTAAAATTCACATAAAAATTACATAAAAAATTTCAAATAATAATAATATCTGAAAATATGGGATATTACATGTAATTTCCTAAAACTAATTATTGGAGGTTGTTCCTTGTAATGAGGACTTAAATTTCATTTTTGGATCTGTCATTTTCTTAGTGTAATTCATTTAGAAATTGAGGTGATGTTAGTAGTTTAAAATGGGTTTGTGGGTTTTGTCCCACACTGATTAAGTAAAGAGGGGTGTAGTGTTTTATATAGTACCTTCTGCAAGAGTAGTATACTAACTACTAAGACATGGGGGTGTGCATGGTGTTATTGTGTGACTCGTGCACACACACACACGTGCCGCCTCCTCGACTCGCCATGACTCGACTCGGGTCGAAGGGCGATTTGGGCGAATGTCTCGGCGTCTCACGTATGCGAGGCGACATGGGAGAGGAATTTTATTGCTTGTTTAATTAAAATATTTACTGACTTATTATATTATTTTAATATGAATATTGAATCTTTATAACAGGGAAATTAGTATTTGATGATCAGGAATTACTAACTCTAATTTGCTGGAATAAATACTGATCAGGATTTGCTTAAGCTGACAGATCCTGACGCCTTGCTGCATCAAGATTTGATGAGGCTGTCAGATCTTGATGCCTGACTGGATCAGAATTTGCTGTCTGACAGATCCTGACGCGTGAATGGATTAGGATTTTTTGAGGCTTCAGGATTTGCTGAGTGTAAATACTGATGGGCTAGGTTGTCCTGACTATTACGTTTCTGATTCTGATAATATTCAATTAAATGTTGTTTAAGTCAGGATATTTATTTTAATTAATGTAATATCTTCAGTTACGTTTTGGTTTTGTTTTATATATAAAATTAAATGTTTGGTAAAAGAGATACTAAAATCACAGACTTGTGAAAACCCTAACTGCTACTTTTCTCTTTTTCTATCCTCCATAACATACATATCATAGCTTAGGTTTTCTGGGTGAAATGAGGTCAGGTCGCTGTTGAGTTTTACATAATTGTGGACGAATTGCTATGTGATGTTGTTTCCTAAAAGTGATATTGCTGTAACCCAACACAATGTAAGTAGGGCAATAATATCTTCAAGAACAGTCTAGACTTCTTGAAGGCTAGGCGGCTGAGCTGTTCATAGTTCTTTCAGATTTGTTAAAGCTTCTGTTGGAGCTAAGTATTTTATCCACTATTTTTCAATTCAGTCACTGATTTATCTTGTTATTTGCCTTCGCATTTTGTTTCGTTACTTGGTTAATTTTGTTTGTTCTTGTTAATCCTGATTATATAATTGTCTCATTGTTGCGCGTAGTGTTAGTTTATTACCCAACAATTTTTTCCAAATTCGTCGTACTTTTGGAAAGGATCCTACTTGGGTGTCAGGACCCCCTATTTCTGGTTTGCCTTTGGCAAGTGTATTTGTTTATCTAGTTCCACTCCCCAACCACTCGTCAGTATAACAGACATTTCATGTCACATTTAAAATGTCAACTTCCATTCCTCGGTTATGGAAACCACTCACTGTCAACAGGGTTTCCCTGACATGATTGTAATCTCCTTTTCTCATGTCCGTATAGAAGGTCGCCGACTCAACGTCTCCCACTTATCCCTTGAAGACGCCGTACTTTTATTTGAGAATGATCCCTTCCAACCTGATGGGGAGTTGTCCAACTATTTTTCCGACTGCGGAGTGGGAATGTTCTGCCTTACTATCTTTGACAATGCCAACATTCATGTCTATATGTTTAAGATCTTCAGGGACGAGGATCTGGCTGATGGATCCTTGGTTTTAAATATGAGAAGCCTAAATATGCACAAATTTGATTTCAACAGTTTCTCTATGGGAAGCTTCACAAGCTTCTCTTTTCTGGGCTTCCTTTCCCCGTAAACTATTTTTCCTCAATTCTACCCTTTTTTATTTGTGTTTGATCTACCATTTTAATGTCTTTTTATTGGTGAGACTGCAAAGCTGTATGAACAGTAACGTGATAACTCAGTATGAGAACAACACCAGAACATGACAGGTTAATAATGTTAGTGTTTTTTCCCTATAGACAACACTATGATGTTTTAGTTTAAGACATTTGGATTATTAATGCTTATGTTCTGTCGATTATTCCCTTTATAATTTATTATTTTTTAATTTACTGCGAATAAATGTTAGATTAATAAATGTCCATGGAATATGATATGAATTCTATACCTCTAAGTACGTGACTTAGAAATGAGATTAGGAGAATAATATCAATATTCCTAAAGGTCCCTAGTCGAGTATTACTATTAGGGGACAATGATAATGCATTAAGACTGGTGTGTTTGTTTACTGATGATCACATCTCATTGATCATAGGTATAATGATACTAAAGTAAAAAATACAGGCATATGTAAATGTACATGGTGCTGGACAGACCCGATGTGAGATTATACATGTATGTTGTGTCATAAGTAATTTTTACAGTGATAATGATGTAATGGTCCTTAGACCTGAAGTCAATATATTTCTATACGAGAATTAATATACGTTGATTCCATTAAAAGTTATCCTTGCCCGGATAATGATAAAAGTTGACGTTGGGTATATTATGAATCGTATGAGAAATATGAATGATCTAGATGGGATTTAACCATCCTATTTTATGAGTGATATTATTGGCCTCTTGTGTGAGCTAGACTATGAAATGCGTGGCCAGGCTCAAATGTTAATTTGTTATGATAGTCTACTCATTGGTCAAGGAAACCTGGATTAAACTATGATGATGATGACACATTACATGCCTCTAGTTTAATCTATAATATTTGGTTAAAGGGATTATATTATATTGTACATTATTCACGAAAGGTTTAATCGATCACCTATTCAATTATTATTACTTGGGTAGCAATGATGTATTACTAGATGTCGCTCATTGTTTACGATTTTATATTAGATTTAAAATTCGTTGGCAACGTAATAATAACCTATAGGGGCACACACAAAGAATGCTTAAAGGATTATTTAATTTAAACTGGATTTAAATTAAATTAAAGTAGTTCGAATTGTTTATAATATTAATTAAGCATGACTTAATTAATTAGATAAATAATGATATTCGAATTTACTAATATCAATTATGAAATTTAGTTGTTAAATAATTAAGTGTGACTTAATTATTATACAAATAGGAATTTCGAATTAATAATAACTCATAACTAGTTAAGAGTTATAATTCTTATACTCTCTATATAATATCTCTTGTGTGGCTGATTTTATGTGCAAGACTTTTACTAAAACCCTAGCCACCAAGAGAGAAGATGGAGAGATCAAGAAGAAACGAGTTTTTGCTAGTACACATCCAATCCTTGAGTTCAAGCATTTGTGTGGATACCGATAGAGCGTAGATCGCGAGAGCGGGATGCGTGGTGATTGAACAATCTTAGGATCTCCATTAGTTAACCAATTTATAAAGCTTCTTAATGTAAACAATCTGATCTACGAATTAAATATCTATCTTTCACATGGATCTTGCGGTGGGTTTCAAAAATTCTAGTTTTTCACATTTTTATTTACTGTTTTCGTTGCGTTTATGTGCTCGAAACCCTTCAATGGTATCAGAGCTACTTGGGAAAAGTTTTAATTCATTTATGTGTTTATTGGTTTTATGATGATAACATAGATACAATATGCCATGACTGATTAGTATACGATTTGTATGTTATGTTTGATGTCTGGTTTTAAAATAGTGATATAAATTGTTAGTCAGATGGTGTATTGATATGATCTGTTAAACGGGGAATGATTAGTATGTATAAGATACATGCTTCTGAAACTGCATATGATGCAATAGTGGCATAGACTGGTTCAGATATGACCTGTAGTTCTGAAATTGAGATTTCTGTACAAGACTGGTCTTCCGTTGATGCACAGAATTGATGTATCCATTGATGGATTTATCTATTGATGGATTTATCCGTTGATGGATTTATCCGTTGAAGTACAATGTGCTTTATTCGTTGAAGTACAATGTGCTTTATCCGTTGATGAATTTATCCGTCGATATATGTATATTATTTGAATATATGATATTTATGAGAGTTGTATAATCATATGATAATTATATAATCTGTATATATACTTATATATACATGTTTTGTGTTTGTTCTTATTATAAGAATCGTATTTGATACGATTCTGAATCGGATGCAGCGGATTTGCTGAAATCTGTGTCTGGTGTCCGATTTTGGCAAACGAATATGCTATTTCATATAGAATCGAGCGTCTGAACGAAATTGATAGATAAAGCTATCATCAACTGATCTGTAAGGCGTTTGACGTCGTTAAGACCCTATAATCAGCGATTTAAGGTTTTCAGAATTTGATTCTGATTTTTCTGATTTTTTCCATATTTTATTTTTATGATTAGATCATGATGGGAATGATATGTTAAGATCATATTATGTGTTCTAACATGTTAGTATATGTTAATTGATCATGGTGGATGGTTATGGCTTATGACCTTAGGTTAATGGTTTTGTTTTTTTAAAATACGGCTTGCATGTCGTTTAATCTTATAATTATTAAATCTCGAATGTAACTTGAGTTTTTCTTGTAAGTTCATTAGATTAGTTTTATATTTCATTCTTGTAATGTACATGAAGACATGAAGATTTGAATATCAAGGGTAATCCCACATGGAGGCCATACAAGGAAGCAATACAAGAAAGAAGACATGTAATAGTTAACATGTATTTATTTTCCACCTTATATTGACCTAGATATTTGTCATTACCTTGATAAAGATCACATAGGATGAAGCCATAATCAACTATATTTATTTATTGCACTTTACATATATATGCGCATATGATGAATGTATGTGTAGAGTAGTTTATAAAGATGCATGCTTAATTAGATTAAGGATGTATGTATTAGATACGACACCCATGCCATGCGTGCTAAATAAGATAAAATATATAACGACTCAAGATTTTAAAATGAACAAACGATTATGAGATTCTCGTGTTTATGAAACACGGAATAAAACACAAATTTTCTTTGTTTCTGACATGGGGCGATTTTGTCAAAAGTGAGTTCATTGAACTTGTAAGGTTGTGGGTTTTAAGCGAGACTGTTGTGACTCCCTCACTACCTGGAAATTAAACCATTGACGGAGATTGATTTTAAGTATTTTATTCAAGGAAAAATTGGGAATCTCTTTATGATGGGATCATGATCGTTTTAATATTAACAAAACCTTAAAGTTAATATTAAGTTGATCAGATGCCTTCCAATGAGTCCAATGCGTTAACCCCTAGATCGATAAATAGTAGGTTCGCCAAAGAAAAGTACTTCCATATATCGTGGGATATGTGTTGAAGTATATTAATACTTTTTGACTATTGGGTTTGACTTAACTAAGTTACCATAATAGGATTGTGAACTTAGAGGCATAGAGTTTGGCGAGATTTATTAGATAAATATGAACAAATGTTGTTCCACCAAGCTATCCAAGAGTTATATAGTTGATATAATTGACAAATGTTGTCTACCTAAATTATCATGGTTTAGGAGAAAAGCCAAAGCTCAACTAACACATGGTGAAATATGGATCTTGGCTCACTAGAAAGGATATAGAAGACATTCTTTCTAGATTAATATGTAAGGCTATTGATTTGATAAAAATAGTGGGAGATATATATTGTGAATATATATATATATGAATAATCACTTGAACATAATTTAATGATCATCTGTAGACTAAGTCATTTTATGCACTTTTATATTATAGATATCAAATGACAAATAACACAAATAACTTCTCTATGTAATAATCCTTGAGAAGGACAAGCTGACATGAAATAATTTACTCAATTGACATGGGAACTTGAGGAATGTCCTCAGGTTCAAGGATGTCACTCAAACCCCTACCTTATTTATTCTAGCTGAGAATGAAACTTGTGCTGAACAAAATGCTTACCTGAAGCAAATTGATTAAACAACTGATATTTCATGTCTCATGCTTATAATTATGAGTGCTAATCTTTAGAATCAACAAGAGCATAATTATGCTTATGATATGATTGAGCACCTTCAAAGGATGTTTGAAGGATAGGCTCGTCAGAAAGATTTGACAATAATAAGGCATCATACTTTTGTGGGAGAATGATATCCAGTTGGATCATATATTCTAAAGATGATAGGTATATGTACCTTGATATTTTGGGTTTAAGATTGGTCTAGAGACTCAGATTGATTTGATCAAACAATCTTTGAACAATTTCTATTCTCAGTTTGTTAAGAACAAAAGGAATGAGATAGACATAACACTCACTGAGTTGTTAGGCATGTTTAGAACTGCTGAAAATAACACGGTAAAGGCATGAATTACGTCCATATTGATGGTGTACACATGGAATGCAAATGGGAAAGGAAAGTGGACAGGCAAGGTGAAGATTTGATCTTATTCGGTGCCAAACCAAAGTCCAATCCCAAAGGGCTTCTGAAGCTTGATAGTGGTTAAAGGAGATGATTGTCACTTCTGTGGAAATAATTGGATGATGGGAAGTTAAATTGCCGAGCTTGTTTGGAAGATCTAAAGAAGAAGACCAGTAATGGTCAAGCTTCAGGTATTGGGTTAGAATTGGAGCAAAAGTTGTTGCTCTAGTTAAAAGAACTCGATATCTAATTTTGCCCATAAGGCGAGTTAAGAACTTGGTAAATTGTTAATGCGTGCCCACCTTTAGCGGAGATATTATATCAATTTCTTGTCAGGACAAGAAAGATTTTTCATTTAATTTACATAAACAACAGTTGTTTATTCTATTTTAATGATAAGACTTATAATGTTGCATAATTAGTTAACAATTTATATGTTCTAAGATGACTTAAATCAAACTTACCTCTAGTATTGTCGTTAAGCCATATTAATGAGAAACGTATTTCTGAGTTACATATAGATGAATACTTGGATAAGTTTAATTTTGAATCATACGAAAGATGCGAACTTTGTCTCATTGGCAAAATAACTAAGCTTTTTTTACATGATCAGGTGAAGGGGCCACCGAACGATTAGGATTTATACATAATGATGTATATCAAGACCTTGGAGAATCATATTCTGAAAATTGCTAATGCATTACTGAATCGTCAACCTGGCACTCTTCCGAGCGATACTGAAGTGCCAGGCAAGAAGGAAGCTAAGGAGCATGTTAAGGAAATTACATTGAGGTCTGGGAAGGTTGCGAATCCTGAAAAAGCAAAGACTCCAGAATCTGAAGTTGAGGCTGAAGAAGAAGAAATGCATAAGGAAGCAGAAGTAGAACCAAGGAAGACTACTGTTGAGAACACTCCTTCTGAGAGTAATACAGGGGAGAAACAGATCTATCATCCACCTCCTTTTCCTAAGAGGCTGCAGAAGAAAATGCTGGATAAGCAGTTTGAGAAGTTTCTGGAGGTGTTCAAGAAACTTCACATCAACATACCTTTCGCTGAAGCTCTTGAACAAATGCCTAGTTATGCAAAGTTTATGAAAGGTATTCTCACTAGGAAGGTGAAGCTTGATGACTTAGAGATCGTTTCTCTCACGGAGGAATGCAGTGTTGTGTTACAACAGAAGTTGTCTCCGAAGCTTAAAGATCCTGAAAGCTTCACTATTCCATGCACCATTAGAATGGTATCATTTGACAAATTCTTATGTGACTTGGGAGCTAGCAATAATCTGAGGCCCTTGTCAATCTTCAAGAAGTTGGACTTGCCTGATCCAAAGCCTACTTATATGACTTTGCAGTTGGTCGACTGTTCTATTATATATTTGCGAGGTATTATGGAGGATGTCTTTGTCAAGGTGGATAAACTCATTTTCCCTGCTGATTTTGTAATTCTTGATTTTGAGGAGGATAAGAAGATTTCCATAATCTTGGGAAGACCTTTATTGGCTACTGGTCGAACCTTAATAGATGTGCAGAAAGGTGGGCTCACCATGCGAGTGATGGATCAGGATGTAACTTTTAATGTGTTCAATGCCATGAAATTCCCTACGGAAAATGAGGAGTGTTTTAAGGTGGAGATGGTCGATTCTGTGGTCAATTCTGAACTCGATCAATTGTTAAGGTCTGATGCCTTAGAGAAGGCCTTGTTGGGGAATTCCGATAGTGAAGATAATGAAGGGGACGAGCAGTTGCCAAATATGAATGCTTCTCCATGGAAGAAAAAGATGGCTATGCCTTTTGAATCTCTTGGATTGGAGGAGCTAAATAAAGCTCCTAAGCGCCTCAAGCCATCTATTAAGGAAGCTCCTACTCTTGAGCTTAAGCCTTTACCTGAACATTTGAGGTATGCATTTTTAGGTGATGCATCTACTTTTCCTGTTATTATTGCATCTGACCTTTCAGGTAGCGATGAGGAGAAGCTTTTGAGAATTCTTAGAAAATTCAAATCAACAATTGGTTGGACTATAGCAGATATTAAGGGAATCAGCCAGTCGTATTCCATGCACAAAATTATGCTAGAGCCAGGAAGCAAACCTATTGTGGAGCAACATAGAAAGCTAAATCTGATCATGAAAGAGGTTGTGAAGAAGGAAATCCTCAAGTAGTTAGATGCAGGGATCATCTATCATATTTCTGACAGTTCATGGGTGAGCCCAGTTCATTGTGTGCCAAAGAAAGGAGGTATCACTGTGGTAGCAAATGAGAAGAATGAGCTTATTCCTACATGAACAGTAACGGGGTGGAGAGTTTGCATGGATTATAGAAACCTAAACAAGGCTACAAGGAAGGATCACTTCCCTCTTCCTTTCATTGATCAGATTCTTGATAGATTGGCGAGACATGATTACTATTATCTTCTGGATGGCTATTCTGGATATAATCAGATTTTTATCGCTCCAAAAGATCAAGAAAAGACTACATTCATATATCCTTTTGGTACTTTTGCATTCCAGAGAGTTTCTTTTGGGCTATGTGGAGCACTAGCCATATTTCAGAGATACATGATGGCTATCTTCTCTGATATGATTGGTCAGAATGTGGAGGTGTTCATGGACGATTTCTCTGTGTTTGGTGATTCGTTTGATGAGTGCTTGCAGAATCTAGGCGACGTTCTCAAGAGGAGTGTTGAGACCAATTTGGTTCTCAATTGGGAGAAATGTCACTTTATGGTGTGACAGGGCATTATTCTCGGGCACAAGATCTCTAGTAAGGGTCTTGAGGTGGACAAAGCCAAAGTGGGAGTCATCGAAAATCTTCCCCCGCCAATTTCTGTTAAGGGAATTCACAGTTTTCTTGGTCATGCGGGCTTCTACAGGCGGTTCATCAAGGACTTCTCAAAAATTTTTAAACCTTTGTGCAATCTTCTGGAGAAGGTGTTGAGTGGCATTTATGACACTTTATTACGCTCCGTAAAGCTTTAAATTAGTGCATTTGTACTCAAGTTTTTGGTGTTTTAATGTGTTTTCTGGTGTTTTTGCATTTTCGGGCATTATCTAGGTAATCGGGTGAATTAGCATTATTTTGATGCTAATTTGGTGTTAAGGAGGTGTTGGAATAAAAACTCTTGGAAAACCGGCTCGAATTATCAAGGAAAAATGAAGAAGTCAGAATTTTCATCAGGAGGTCAGCGCGCCCGCGCTGTGATAGCGCGCGCCCGCGCTGTGATAACGCGCGCCCGTGCTGTGATAGCGCGTGCCCGCGCCCGAAGTCCAGAAGCTCAGCATGCCTGGGCTGGTCAAGCGTGCGGCCGCACCTGGTCGAGAAAAAAAAACCCTGATCCATTGGGCTTTTGATCCAGAAGACTTCTACTCTGTATGGGGCTGCTATATATACATAAATAAACTCGTTTTTTCATAAGGAGACATACGAGAGCGCAAGAAGAAAGCGTAAGAAGACCGTTTTAGCACAATTCAACCAAGGTGAAGAAGATCTAGTTTAACTTGTGATTCTTTGTTTAAGTTGTAATGTTGGATGCTAGTTTTCTTATTCTTGAACCTATACTCTTGTTTTGTACTTTGTTATTATTTGTTATAAAGACTATGTTTATTGTACCATGCTTTTATCGGAACCCACGTTAATGATGAATCTGATCATGGGCTAATCGTTATCGTGGGGTTCTAACGGATTTATTTATAGATTTCTTTAGCTGAATTGTTTCGATGCCTTAGTGTGTGGTGATTGTATGATAACATAGTATTGGTTGTGCGTATTCGTCTTATGAGCGTCGCGAACTTATAAGATAGTGTGTTAATTCTTAATGAAGCGAAAGTGAATTTAAGGATTTAGAACTTGCCATGCTAGCATAGGTTCATGCGTTATTGTTATGCATGATCCGTAGGTAATTTTAACCCTCTTACTTGCCCTATGTAATCACGATAGATAACTTGTGCATTAAACTGTTATGTTGTCAAATTCTATAGACATATAGGGTCTCAATATAATTGGTGTCTATTTGGCTTCTATCTCTTTTATGGATGTCTGGTAGTATGGTATTTGTGCAATGAAAGTGGGCGTTTATCTGTTTCGTGTTATCTGATTAGTGTCATCACCATTACATGCTAAGGTTAAGAATGAAAAGGCTATTGAATGAAGTATCTAATGAAGATAGAATCCCATGTTTGTCATATATATTAATTCAATAATTCTTATTCTCTTAGTTATAATTGTTAGCTTAAGTTAGTTACAACAATCCCAATTTATTAATCGTCTGAGCATTGGATAATAACCAAACCATTGTTGCATAGGTGCATATTCTTTAATTAACTAAAGAGTCTCCGTGGGAACGAATTTGATCTAAATCTTATACTACTTGAACCCGTATACTTGTGTATATTTTAGCGCGTGTTTAGCGACTAACAAGTTTTTAGCGCCGTTGTCGGGGACTCGGTGTTAATTTTTAGTTTATGTGTTTGTCATCAGTGGTCGTTAAAGTTCATTGACTCGAACATTGTTACTTATCTGTTTCCTTGTCTTATTTCAGGTACTCTAGCGAGCGTGTATGCATACGCGTTCGCAGGCTCGTAAGAAAACTCTGGATCAAGCCGAGGAAGAAACTATTGTGGTTCGAAGGGAAGTTGTTGAGGATGAAGAGAAGGTAGAAAAAGAAAAGAAAATTGAGGAACCAGTTTTAGTAGTGATGGGAGATCAAGCATATATGCGCATCAGGAATTTTATCGAGATCTGTGACACTTTCAAGTTCAATGGTGTGATTGAAGATGCTATTAAACTGCAACTCTTCCCATTCTCTCTGAGGGATAAAGCTAAGTGCTGGTTACATTCTCTACCACCAGGGTCTATCACTACTAGGGAAGATCTTGCTCAAAAGTTTCTCACTAAATTCTTCCCTATGGCGAAGACTACTGCAATCAGGAATGCTCTTACTCAGTTTGCTCAGCAAACTGGAGAATCTTTGTGTGAGGCTTGAGATCGATATAAGGAGATGTTAAGGAAGTGCCCACACCATGGCATGCCTGATTGGATGATTATAAATTGTTTCTACAATGGATTGGGTGCTACTTCTAGACCCATGCTCGATGCAGCATCAGGAGGAGCCTTGTGGGCTAAGAGGTACAATGAAGCTTATGAATTAATTGAACTGATGGCTGCTAATGAATACCAGAATCCTTCCTAGAGACTGACTCGGGGAAAAGTAGCAGGAATTCTGGAGTTGGATGCAGCAACTGCTATAGCTGCCCAAGTTAAGGCTTTGACGATGAAGGTGGACACTTTGGCTAATTATGGAGTTAATCAAATCTCTAGTGTCTGCAAGCTTTGTGCTGGTGCCCATGAGACTGATTAGTGTGTTATCCCCAGTGAATCGGCTCAGTTCGCGAGCAACTTTCAGCGATCGCAACAACCTGTGTCAGCCACCTATCATCCTAACAACCGTAATCATCCTAATTTCAGTTGGAGCAATTCTCAGAATGCGGTTCAACAGCCTTATCAGCCGTACTCAGCTAAGCAGTACAACCCCCCAGTTTTCAGCAATCGCAATATGCACCAAGACAACAACTTCAGCTGTAACAAGCTAATGAAAACTCTGAATTAGAGGAGTTGAAGCTTATGTGCAAAAGCCAAGTTGTTTCTATCAAGATCTTGGAAAATCAAATTGGACAAATTGCCAATGCCTTGCTAAATCATCAACCTGGTACATTACTTAGTGATACTGAAGTACCAGGAAAGAGGGAAGCTAAGGAACAAGTGAAGGCAATCACTTTGAGGTCTGGAAAGGTTACGAATCCCAAACAAACTCAAGTTTCGAATGAAGAGGCTGGGGCTGAAGAAGAAGTAGAGCAGCAGGAAGCAGAAGTGGAACCAAGAAAGACTACTATTGAGCACACACCTCCTGAGGGTAATACAGGGGAGAAACAGATCTATCCTCTACTGCCTTTTCCTAAGCGGCTGTAGAAGAAAAAGCTGGATAAGCAATTTGAGAAGTTTCTGGAGGTGTTTAAGAAACTTTATATCAATATACCTTTCACTGAGGCTCTTGAGCATATGCCTAGTTACGCAAAGTTTATGAAATGTATTCTCTCTCAAAAAGTGAAGCTAGATGATTTAGAGATTGTTGCTCTCACGGAGGAATGCTGTGACGGTCTCAACCTAGGGGTCAGGAGTTGATGTCACCAACAACAATAATAACAATCATAATTCAGTCCAACTCATTAATAATACATAACTACGACCCCTTTTCCAAGACCTTCTCCAGGTTTAAGTATGATTTAGAATACAACTATTACAAAACTGACTTACAACAAACCATCCTGACGCAACTAACTTAATACAGCAACTCAGTAGACCATCTTTGGTCCAACACAACAACCTCAGAGGAGCCTGACACGGAAGAAACTGGAACCCTGTCCTGACTATCGTGGAAGAATCTCCTAGGCATCTACAATACATATATAAAATGTTCTGCAAGGGTGAGCAATCAATTGCTCAACAGTACCACTATATGAATAACAAATAAAAAATGATTTAAAGTAAAGCAGTTATAGGAACAAAATTAATAACTTGCTAGAAAACAAGTAAGACATGTATGAACTGGATATTAAAACTAGCATGCTCTGCAAAACCAAATCAACAGTTGTGTGCTGTGCATAAATACCAGAGTTCAATTTTTAGCATGCTACTTTCATTTTCAAATCTTCTGTCCCATCGCAGGACCCATAAAACCATTTGTCCTGTTACGGGGACCCAAAATCATTTATTCCGTTACGGGAACCATAAAACTTGTCCCATCACAGGACCCATAAAACTTGTTCCTCTCCGGGAACCTCAAAATCACTTGTTCCATTACTGGAACCACAAAATCATCTGTTCCGTTATGGGAACCACTAAATCACAATCAGATATATATTGGATGTTATCTAGGGACGGCTGATCAGGCCTCCACACAAATTATCTAGGATAGTTGGTCGGGCTATTGCACAAAATGTCTAGGAAAGCTGATCGGGCTTTCACACAAAATTACCGGATCCGCAGAGACTAGCTAGGTCTCTGATTATCTATGCTGGACTAATCGGTTATGTAATGCGTGTAACCGAATTAGCCACTTACACAACGTTATCCAATATCTGATTCGTTTTATCCAGTTTTCAAATCCACTTTTACCTATCTCGGTTCAAAACAATTTTATCACAGCACATTATTCAAAACTTCCTTTCATTTTAATCACATTTTAGAGATAGGTACTTTCAGAAGTTACTTTTCCCCAAAAACATATTAAACAACATTTTCAAATACAGGGGATACGTAACTTAAAATGTTTCACGAGAATAAAACAACAGCTATTCATATATACTGAACCATAAAAGAATGGTCAGGGGTACTTGCCTTGCAGAGCTTTACAACTAATACCGATCGACCTTGGACTGACTTGGACACTCGGATTTACCTCCTTACTAACAGACTATCCTGGATCCGACTTCCACGCTCAGGTCCTTCGTTCGGAACCTCGCTGCACTTGTCGACTGATCACTCGGTTATCCTTAGTTCAATACCAATTCCTGAGTTCTTCGACTAGAATCTACAGAGCCGAAATACCCTACGTTAGACGTCTAGGTATGCTTGACATATCCTCGCTAACAACTTACCCATTCGATATCAAATCCCGACTCGTAATATACATAGTCTTATAGTACATGAAACAGCTAGAGTCCACATACCCAAAACTTGGTTTGGCATTTACTTTTGTAAAATACATATAAGCGTCATTTCAGTAAATCAGGGTCATCGAATATTTTGCAAAATATTTCATCACCACACGTACTTATGATTCATACAATATTTATTAGGTAATTATGCGTTCGATTAGTATTCCCGATAATACACAGGACACGTTCCCTCAATTTTCGAAATCTATTTCTCGAAAATTGGACAGCATCTCCTCTGTTTATCGAACTACCCATCGAAATACAACGACGTCAATCCAATAACAATTAATATCACCACAATCGTAATCCAACAATCCAACCAATCATACAATCCAGATTCATAATTTCCCAATCTCCGCTTTAACCCAATTAATTCTTATCATTATACGTATTTTATATTTTTAACTCATATTTTATTTATTTATTTATTTAAAAATATTAGGACTCAGAACCGAGTCATCACAGTCCACCGTCTACTCGCCAAAGCTCATTGCCAACGGCGGTAAAAATTCACGGGTGCCCGTAAAAATCGGGTTGCCATCGCAAATTTTCACCAATTATTATATAATTCATTCCTGCACGAATTTAATTATTTTATTTCACAAAAATCCAATCAAGCAAAATTCCTGCAGAAATTTCAGTAAAACAATTAAAATAAAACCATCAACACGCGCGTATACGCGCGACCAACACATGGCTAAAAATCGTGGCCGGAAGAACAACAGATGCAGGCGGCACAAGGAAGAAATGAGGCAACCGAAAACACACACGCCACACACCAGTACACACATATATATATACACTAGTATATACATATATATGCAAGTATATGACACAATCGCACACAACCGGAATCTCACCGGAAAATACAGGGATGGCGGCGACTCGAGCGGGAGGAGAGAACAGGAGAACGGGGAAGGAAAGGAGGAGGGAGTGTGGAGAGATGAGAGAGAGAGCGAGAGATGAGAGAAGAGAGACTAGAGAAATCGAGAGAGACAAACAGGGAGCCAGGTGAAACAAAGAAAAAGGGGAGCCCCTGTTGTTTATTTTTTTTTTGTACATTGCAACACACAACAACCAAATGTTTCTAGAATTGACACGTAGCATTTGGATAAATACGAAGATTCACAGTCTGGTTTGTCCCGAAAGTAGATTTTAATGAATAAATTTACGAGCAAGGATATTCCGGAAAAATGCCAAACAAGTTTTAAAATTATCAGGATAATAAAATACTAATAAAATAAGAATTTCAAAATTTTTAAACCATTTTTGAAACACCACTCGCACCCGCATTTAACAATTAAACGAATCAACGTGCGGGTGAAATAAATCCCAAAAATTCCCCAAAATAATTTTAAAATTCCCGGAATATTCCCAACTTCAATAAATATGAGTTTCATAATTTTTAAAGATTTACTGAATTAAATATAGATTTTACAAATAAATACAATCAGAAAATCATACAGGGCTAAATAATTGATGGAATATTGATTTCTGAATTTTATAAAATCCCAAAAATAAATATGGAGATTGTAAAGTCATGAAAACAATTTTAGAGACAATCCACATATTTACACAAATAAACTTTTATTAAATCCACTTTTAATAGTGAAAACAATTCGATACAAGTCCATAGTTAATTACATGAACCACCCTGGACACCATAATTCACACACATAGATTAAAGTAAAATAACACATAGCTGACAGAACCTATACACATATATTATTCATTTAATAATTCCATAATTACACTTTAATTAAATATAAAAGTATACGAGTCGTTACATCCTTCCCCCCTTAAAAAGATTCGGTCCTCAGAATCTGATCTAGCTAAACAAGTGAGGATATTTGTCAAGCATATCTGACTCTAACCTCCAGGTAGACTCTTCTACTCGAGGATTAATTCATCGCATACTCACTATAAACATAAATTCATCACTAAGGACTCGCTCTTAACGATCTAGGATTTGGATCGATTATTTCACGCAGAATAAATTCGGATGAGAGTCCATTGGCTCCTACTTAACGGCTTAGTTCGAATCAAGAACATATTGCTTCTGTTGGATTTTAATCGCAGCGGAGGCATGGTAAAACACTTTTACACATATAAAATCCAAGTAAAAGCATATAAATCGTGATTAAAACATATGAATCGATTACTAACCTTCAATAGCGATCCAAAAGCAACGATCGGAGATCCTTAGCAGCTGCTCCTCAAACGTGAAGCACTCCACCGGTATCCACCAAGAAAACGATGCTAAGGAGGAGGAGGAGGAGGAGGTGGAGAGAATTAGCTTTTCTGAAAAATTTGGGTTCGGGTGAGAATAAAAATAGGGTTTATAATAGTATATTTATAGGCAAAATTTTCAGTTGAAATTTTCCCATAAAATATTATTATTATTAACCCATTTATTATTCTCATTAATAATTAAAACACCTTTTAATTATTAGTCCTTTTTCTAAACACTTTAGAAATAATTCTCTCTCTTGATTTAATTTCCAAAAATTAAATTCTTAATTAATAATATTAAGAACTTTTCTTAATTAATTTATAATCAATTAAATCTCATTTAATCAATTATTAAATTTGCCAATTAATTATTTATTTCATAAATAAATAATTATCAGCCATTATTAATTAATTCCTCCACCATTAAATCATTCTCTTTTTATGGTGTGACCCTGTAGGTTCAATATTAAGCCGGTAGTAGAAATAAATAATAATAAAACTATTTTATCATTATTTATATAAATTCTCTAATTTATTAAATATGATTAATTAATTAATCATATTTATTCTACATCGTGAGGGATACTTCTCAGCATATCGCGACTATCCGGATAATATGAATTCACTGCTTAGAATACCAAGAACCTATTCAGTGAATAGTTACCGTACAATAAACTCCTTCTACCCTACAATGTCCTGATTAAATACAAGGCATGGATCTTGTGTCAAGCCTATCTAATTTAATCACTTGCTTACCATTTACTATGCTTAGTTCTATGCAAATTAGAAACTCCTTTCTAATTTCATTCACTCTGGCCAGAGATTCCTGAACTAGCATAAGTGGATCAGCCTTGAACATTCGCTTCCTTCACTGGAAGGGGTAGATCCTTTATTGATCATACACTGTCTTCGTGTACAAATTCCTATACCCAGTAGAGCCCTAATAATTGTCCCTGGAGACTAAGAACTAAACCAAAGCATAGTTCAGTATACACAAGATGACTATGATGACCTCAAGTCTAAGGATACTTATACAACTATCACTATGTGAACAACTGCTGACACGTGAGTGAACTCCATCAGTTGTTCAGCTGTGCGAGTCATGTTCAGTGAACTTATTCTATAATAAGCACCTACATACTAGCTATAGTGTCACCACACAAATGTCAATGAGAACAGACATCCTTCATAATGAAGCAAACATAGTATGTACCGATCTTTGCGGATTATTAATTACCAGTTAGTAATCCTATGATCAGGAACTATTTAAGTTTAGAGTTATCATCTTTCAGGTCTCACTATTATGATCTCATCATAATCCATAAAAGCTTTACTCTAAACTATGGTATATCATATTTAAACACTTAAATAGATAGAGTCCATAATAAAAACAAAACAAGTCTTTTATTAATATCAATGAAATCAAAACAGATTACATAAAAGTTATTCCTAAATCCTAATACATGATTGGACTTGGGACATATTCCTTTCAATCTCCCACTTGTACTAAAGCCAATCACTCTGGTATCTAATACCCATCTAGTCTTTATGACGATCAAAGTGACTTTCATAAAGTAGCTTTGTGAGTGGGTCTGCTATGTTGTTATGTGTGTCAACTCTATTTCAATACAACATAATTAATTATTTATTTCATAAATAAATAATTATCAGCCATTATTAGTTAATTCCTTCACCATTAAATCATTCTCTTTTTATGGTGTGACCCTGTAGGTTCAATATTAAGCCGGTAGTAGAAATAAATAATAATAAAACTATTTTATCATTATTTATATAAATTCTCTAATTTATTAAATATGATTAATTAATTAATCATATTTATTCTACATCGTGAGGGATACTTCTCAGCATATCGCGACTATCCGAATAATATGAATTCACTGCTTAGAATACCAAGAACCTATTCAGTGAATAGTTACCGTACAATAAACTCCTTCTACCCTACAATGTCCTGATTAAATACAAGGCATGGATCTTGTGTCAAGCCTATCTAATTTAATCACTTGCTTACCATTTACTATGCTTAGTTCTATGCAAATTAGAAACTCCTTTCTAATTTCATTCACTCTGGCCAGAGATTCCTGAACTAGCATAAGTGGATCAGCCTTGAACATTCGCTTCCTTCACTAGAAGGGGTAGATCCTTTATTTATCATACACTATTGTTAGGGCGAAAACACGCACTAATATTCACGCAAGTATACGCGTTCGCAAGTAATATAGAATACTTTCTAGTTCGTTCTCTCAGAGACTCAGACTAAATTATTGTCTTATTAAACTCACTCACCAATGTATGATTACTTCTCAATGTTAAGATAATAACACTTAAAATTGTTGATTAAATATTAACTATAATTAACTACTTAATTAACCACTTAACTAACACTTCAATTTATCAATAATAAAATACTCATGAGATCATAACTTCATTATTACTTCCTTCTATAGCCATTGTTATTACCTTTAGCATGTGACAGTGATGATATTAATCGAATAACACGAAACTGATAAAAGCCAACTTTCATTGTACTAATACTATTCTACCAAGCATCCACAATTAAGATAGAAGTTGAATAGTCATCAATTATGTTGAGTTCCTATATGTCTACAGAAATTGACAACACAACGATTTAAGCTCAAGTTATTCCTTTTTGATTACATAGGGCAAATAAAACTGTTAGAGTTACCCACTAATCATGCACAACGTACATGAACCTATGCTAGCATGGCAAATTCTAAATCTCAAGATCCACCGTCGCTTCACAAGAGATTAACACCCTATCTTATATGTTCGCGACGCACATAAGACGAATACGCACAACCAATACTAGATATCAAACAATCATCACACACTAAAGTATTAAACAATTAACTAAAGAATTCCATAATAAATCCGTTGCAACCCCATGATCACGATTAGCCCATAATAGAACTTATCGCCATCATGGGTTCATATGAAATCATGATAAACAAACACAAGAAAATAATAACCAAACTACTTATATTAAAATAGAGTACGTCACAAGAGTAAATAGGTCAAAGCAAGAAAACTAGCATCCAACGTTACAACGAAATAGGAATCACAAGAAAATATGCTTCCTCTTCGTTGCGGTGTGCTAAATCGGTCTTCTTCCTTATCTCCTTCGCTTCTTGCATAAAAAACAATCTAAAACATAATCCCTTTAATAATCTTTGTGAAAATGTCTCAAATCTACCTATATAATAGTCCCATAAAACTCAGATTACATAGAAGTTGGAAGCCAAACAGAAGTAGAAGTCTAAAATAATTTATCTTTTTCCCCGACCCTGCGCGGCCGCTCAGCATAGCTGCGCGGGCGCGCAGGTTGCTGCGCGGGCACGCAGGCCTCTACTGGAAAAAATCCAGGTTTGCTCCGTTTCTTCGCCGTAATCTGCCCATTCCTTTCCTCTCGCAATGGTGAACACATGCCAAGGCTTATTCTTGATGATTCCTCCCCCGAAATGCAACTAATACCCTGAAATGCATAAACACTAGAAAAATGCATCAAATACACAAAATACTTGATTTCAAGACACCAATTTAAGCCATTTTAAGACGTTCTAAGTGGTATAAAATGCCACTTATCACACCCCCAAACTTAAATCGATGCTTGTCCTCAAGCGTCACAGACTCAAAAACAAATAAAAATATGCATGAATGCAATCTATATGAAAATGCACTGATCCCCCTTACTACAATTAACCAACCAAATTGTCACATCTCAACGAATGCAGTTAGACAACTAAAGATCAATAAACTCATGCAAACGGACATACAACCAGAAACGTGGTGTGTGCAAATGCTTAACAGATATGCTTCGGAACTAGACCAATTACTATGACTAGACTATCCTCAAGGCAATCCTACGATTATACAAAGAATAAAAATTCTAGGCACAAAGTGATATACAACACTACAAGAACTCTGGAGCTTACTACGGAATCGTGCTTTTTATTTACAACTCAAATGCTTATTTGACCGTGCAATGAGTGAGGTCCACAAAAGACTTATACAATGATATCCATGTAACGAGCGTTAGGTTAGTGGATCCCAGACTCTAAAAGCCTTAGGTCACTAGGCACAAAGTCCCCTAAGAACTTAATAACTCGAATACCAAAGAGCCCACTCTTGATCAATTATGCAATTTTTTTTTTTTAATAACTTCTGAGCAAGTGCGTTTCGCTCCATCTTGCTCAACCCTAGACTACTCGCAACATACGCGAGCCGACTACTAGCCATTTGACGCCTAGCCACAACTAGCAACAACTTCCATATTTTTTTCTCCAAAATTTTTTCTTTTTTTCATGTCTTTATCACTAAGAACCTATAATCGAATTCTAAGCATAATAAGTAGATTGACCTTGAAAACAACCAAATCATAACAACAATCTAGCCCTTACGCATTCTTTAAGACTTAGTGGACTTACAATTGTTTCTAACATACATATCAACCTACACAACTTAATATCACTTTAATGCTATCACTACACTCGCATCAATATCATAATTCAGTCGATAACTTATTGCAAAAGGGATCATGGTAAATGCATGAGCTACATGACATTCATAAAAAAAAACTAAATGGCATAAATTATGCAACTATATGAACTAAACTATCATGAATATGCAACTAAATGACACACACACAATATTCCTTAACTACCACCCCCAAACTAAAAATCTTCACTATCCTCAGTGAAAGTAGTAGAAAGGAACACAGGGTATATCTACTCGGAGTCATCATCATCATCACCCTCAGTGGGTGGAGTATCAGGCGGTGGGTATGCAGAGTCCTCACCAAAAACTGGCCACTGGATATCAGCTCCAAGGCCTCGAAAAGCAGTCCCTAACGCAAGGGTGAGCTCCTGAGCAAACCTGCTCTGCGTCTCATACATGGCATCCATCCGCCATGAAAGCCTCCTATACTGGGCATCACCCATCCCAGCACCCTCCTGAGCTCTCGAAGAACCAGCCTCACCACGCCCTGGCCTAGCCATAGTAGCACCTCGTGCTGGACGCCCTCCTGGAAGATGATAACCCAGCCCATGCTCCTCAGGCTCACCACCGGTCCACTCCTGCATCCCATTCAGAGTGCCAGAATCAATCGGAGCTGCTCGCAACTGCAACTGCTCATGAGCCGGCTAGTTCACTCCCACTGCTCGGCATAGCTTCATAACCGTGGATGCATAAGGGATGTTCATATGCTTTGCTCCCCTCAAAAACTTCAGAATTCCTTGGTAGATAAACTCACCAAGGTCCACATAGTACTCATCATGCAGAATTCCCCACAACAACTGTGCTCTCTCAACTGTGACCTCGTGTGCATGTGAAGAAGGCAAAATATTAGCACATATAAATGCATTCCATGCACGGGCATACCTGTTCATGGCGATCACCGGAAAGTGACGATACTCATTATTGCTTGGACTGCGGGTCCAAAATGTGCCCGGTCGACAGAGAGTCGCACAAATCAAATCCAAGTCAAAATCCTCAGCAGTCTTTTCATTCCAGTTCTCCTCCTTGGGCTTCCTCTCTCGCTGTCCAATCACACGGCGAATCGCCGCAGGATGATAATCAACCGTCAGCCCACGGACTACAGAAAACCCATTCTTTTCAGCCTTCGCGTTCGCGTAGAACTCGCGAACAACGCTCATCGGTACTGCTTCGGGTGACTCATAAAAAGCTATCCACCCCTTCTCTGCAATCATGGGCAACAACTCACCATCCCTCCCTGATGGTAAAAACCCCCTCTCCTTCAGAATCGGATTCCCCAACAGCCTAGTGTACTCCTCCTCCGCAGCTCTGTCAGTTAACCGAGGCCTTACAGCAGTACCCCTCGATGAATCAGCAGTAGGAACTGTGCTGCTGCTGTCAATAGTGCGTGCTCTCTTGGGTGCCATTGATTCGTGAATAAAAGTGTGTAAGAACTGATTTTTGATGTTTGTGAGAGGGTTTAAGTGTAGGAAGTTTTGTGGGAGATATGTAGGATAAGTGTATGTATATATAGGGTGTGGATTAGATTAGGGTTTGGGAATTAAGGGATAAAATGATGGGGTAGTGGGAACAATTCGTGGGATTATGGGCTAAAACTGTTTTTGTGTTTTTGTTTTTTTTTTTTTTTTTTCTGAACTGTAAAAAATTTTCTGGAACTCGACCCCTGCGCGGCCGCTCAACATAGCTGCGCGGGCGCGCAGCTTGCTGCGCGCCCGCTCAGCATAGCTGCGCGGGCGTGCAGAGGGTCTCTGGAATTTTTTTTTTCAGCCCCTGTTTTCTGATTTTTTTTGTGTTTTTGGATAGGTTATTAACTTCTAAGGGTTCCTATAACAACAATTCATGGGTTTCCTCCCACGCAGTGCTTCTTTTTCGTCATTAGCTTGACGTTCCGTAACTTTCTCAAGTAGTCAACAAAATGGCACTAACCACCTCTCGGTTTGCCATGTCCCCATAGTAGTGCTTCAACCGCTGACCGTTAACCTTGAATGCTTGGTCCGAATCATTCTCAAAAATTTCCACCGCTCCATTTGGAAACACAGTTTTGACAATAAAAGGTCCAGACCACCTTGATTTCAACTTCCCAGGAAAAAGTCGGAGCCGAGAGTTGAATAAAAGAACTTGTTGCCCTGGCACAAATAACTTAGGATGTAGCTTCCTATCGTGCCACCTCTTCACCTTTTCCTTATACATTTTATTATTCTCGTACGCTTGAAGTCGAAATTTATCAAGTTCATTAAGCTGAAGCATTCTTTTCTTACCAGCTGCATCTAAATCCAGGTTCAATTTCTTCAATGCCCAGTAGGCCTTATGCTCAAGCTCCGCCGGTAGATGACATCCCTTACCGTACACCAACTGAAACGGTGACATCCCAAGTGGAGTTTTATATGCTGTTCTGTAAGCCCAAACAGCTTCATCGAGCTTTAAAGACCAATCCTTCCTTGACGGACAAACAACCTTCTCTAGAATACGCTTTATCTCTCTGTTAGACACTTCCGCTTGACCATTTGTTTGCGGATGATAGGTAGTAGCTACTCGATGATTCACATTATAACGCTGCATCATAGAAGTGAACTTACGGTTGCAAAAATGCGATCCTTCATCACTTATGATTACCCGAGGTGTTCCAAACCTTGTGAAAATTTGCTTATGAAGAAAATTTAGCACTGCCTTTGCATCATTTGTCGGTAAAGCTTTAACTTCGACCCATTTTGAGACATAATCGACTGCCAGCAAGATGTACTAATTATTGCAAGACGAGATAAAAGGCCCCATGAAATCGATTTCCCATACATCAAAGACCTCGACTTCAAGTATCACATTTAATGGCATTTCATCCTTCCTTGACAAATTTTCAACTCTTTGGCAACGATCACACCTTAAAACAAACTGATGAGCATCCTTGAACAAAGTAGGCCAGAAAAAACCTGCTTGCAGAATACGAGCTGCCGTCTTCTCACCTCCATAGTGTCCCCCATAAACCGTGGAATGGCAGTCTCGTAATATCCCCTCCGTCTCACAGAACGGGATACATCTCCTGATGATCTGGTCAGCTCCCTGTCTAAACAAATATGGTTCATCCCACATATACCACTTCACCTCATGCAGAAACTTCTTCTTTTGAGCGGATGTCAAATTAAGAGGCATTATATTGCTGACAAGATAGTTTATAATATCTGCAAACCATGGTTCTTCCTCCTGAATTGCAAACAACTGCTCATCCGGAAAAGATTCATTGATTAACGTCCTATCTTGTGAAGTAGAATCGGGATTCTCCAACCTAGAGAGATGGTCAGCTACTTGATTCTCAGTACCTTTTCTATCTTTGATCTCTAACTCAAATTCCTGAAGTAAAAGCACCCAACGAATGAGTCTCGGCTTCGAATCCTTCTTAGAAACCAGATAGCGAATAGCTGCATGATCAGTGAATACTGTTACTTTTGTACCAAGCAGATAAGATTGAAATTTCTCAAAGCCAAAGACTATAGCCAAAAGCTCCTTCTCAGTAGTGGTGTAGTTCAATTGGGCACCATTTAAAGTCTTACTCGCATAGTAGACCACATGGAAGAGATTTTTCTTGCGCTGTCCCAGAACTGCACCTACCGCATAATCACTCGCATCACACATCATCTCAAATGGTTCTGTCCAATCTGGTGCTGTAATGACTGGTGCCGTGATCAAACTCTCCTTGAGAGTCTCGAATGCTGCCAAACATTCATCATCAAATTTGAAAGGCACATCTTTCTCAAGCAAATTGCACAATGGCTTAGATATCTTTGAAAAGTCCTTGATGAATCACCGATAAAAACCCGCATGACCAAGAAAACTACGGATTCCTTTCACAGAATTAGGTGGGGGAAGATTTTCAATGACTCCCACCTTGGCCTTGTCCACCTCCAGACCCTTGCTAGAGACCTTATGCCCAAGGATAATGCCTTCACGCACCATAAAATGACATTTCTCCCAATTAAGCACCAAATTAGTTTCCACGCATCTTTTGAGTACGGCGCGCAGATTATTCAAACATTCATCATATGAGTGTCCAAAGACGGAGAAGTCATCCATGAACACTTCGACATTATTTCCAATCATGTCAGAGAATATAGCCATCATACATCTCTGAAAGGTGGCCGGTGCGCCACATAACCCAAACGAAACTCTGCGAAAAGCAAATGTGCCAAATGGACAAGTGAAGGTAGTCTTTTCCTGATCCTCTGGTGCAATACAAATCTGATTATACCTGGAATAACCATCCAGAAGACAAAAATACTCATGACCCGCCAATCTGTCAAGCATTTGATCAATAAATGGAAGGGGGAAGTGATCCTTCCTTGTGGCTTTGTTCAATTTTCTATAATCCATGCATACTCTCCATCCTGTAACTGTTCGAGTAGGGATGAGCTCATTCTTTTCATTTGCGACCACAGTGATACCTCCCTTCTTAGGTACACATTGTACGGGGCTCACCCACGAGCTGTCAGAAATAGGATAAATGATGCCTGCATCTAGCCATTTCAGAATTTCTTTCTTCACCACCTCTTTCATGATGGGATTCAGTCTTCGCTGCTGTTCCACAGTTGGCTTACTACCTTCCTCTAGCAGAATTTTATGCATACAATATGAAGGACTTATCCCCTTGATGTCTGCTATGGTCCATCCAATAGCCGATTTGAATTCTCTCAAAATCCTTAAGAGCTTGTCTTCCTCACTACCTGAAAGGTCAGATGAAATAATAACATGTAACGTAGATGAATCACCTAAAAAAGCATACCTCAAGTGTTCAGGTAATGGCTTGAGCTCCAAGGTAGGTGCTTCCTCTATTGATGGTTTGAGCTTCCCTTCAGCGTTCTTGAGGTCAGAAGTACCAAGAGATTCAAATGGTATGTCCAGCTTTCGCTTCCAGGGAGAAGCGTTCAGATATTGTAATTGCTCGTTGCTATCTTCATCATCGCTGTCAAAATCCCCCACTAAGGCCTTTTCCAATACATCAGACATTAGCATGTGATCGAGTTCCGAAGTAACCGCAGAATCAATCACATCCACTTTTAAGCACTCCTCATCTTCTATAGGGAATTTCATTGCCTTGAATACGTTGAAGGTCACATCCTGATCTTGGACCCGCATAGTAAGTTCCCCTTTTTGCACATCTATCAAGGTACGGCCAGTAGCCAAGAAAGGCCTCCCCAAGATTATGGGAATCTTCTTATCTTCCTCAAAATCCAGAATAACAAAATCTGCAGGAAAGAAGAGCTTATCCACCTTGACGAGCACATCCTCAACTATGCCCTTGGGTAAGTAATGGAATGGTCAGCCAATTGTAGTGACATGTACGTGGGTTTTGGATCAGGCAGATCCAGCTTTTTAAAGATCGACAACGGCATCAGATTAATGCTTGCTCCCAAATCACAAAGGCACTTGTCAAAAGTTAGATTGCCAATGGTGCAAGGAATGGTGAAGCTTCCTGGATCTTTCAGTTTTGGTGGTAACTTTTGCTGCAGAACAGCGTTGCATTCTTCCGTGAGAGCAACGGTTTCAAGGTCATCCAGTTTCACCTTCCTTGAAAGAATAGTCTTCATAAACTTCGCATAACTAGGCATTTGTTCAAGAGCTTCAGCGAAAGGTATATTGATGTGAAGTTTCTTGAACACCTCCAGAAACTTCTCGAACTGTCTATCCAGCTTTTGTTGCTGCAATCTCTTAGGAAAAGATGGTGGAGGATAGAGTTGTTTCTCCCCTGTATTAGCCTCAGGCAGAGTGTGTTCAACAGTAGTCTTCCTTGGTTCCGCCGCTTTCTCCTTTTGCTTAGATTCTTCATCTCTAACTTCAACTTCGACTTCCTTTGCCTTTTCAGCATCAGCCACTTTTCCAGACCTTAAGGTAATAGCCTTGACTTGCTCTTTAGCTTCCTTCCTGCCTGGTACTTCTGTGTCACTGGGAAGAGTGCCAGGTTGACGATTGAGCACTGCATTGGCTAATTGACCGATTTGATTTTCCAAGGTCTTGATAGAAACCGCCTGACTCTTGCACAACAGCTTAAGTTCCTCAAAATCAGCACTAGTGGGTGCAGCTGTACTTCCCTGTTGAGGATATGATTGCCTTGTAGCATACTGCTGTGGTTGCTGGAATCCAGGTGGGTTAAACTGTTTACTCACTCCTTGCTGATATGGTGGCTGAATAGCATTCTGATTATTCCCCCAGCTGAAATTTGGATGATTTATGTTGTTAGGATGATAGGTCGCTGGCACAGGCTGCTGTTGTCGCTGATAATTATTCACATACTGAACAGATTCGTTGACAAGAGAACACTAATCCGTAGCATGAGAACCTGCACAAAGCTCACAAACCATAGCTATTTGATTAACTCCATACGTAGCCAGAGAATCAACCTTCATTGATAGCGCTTGGAGCTGGGCTGCAATAGCGGTGGCTGCATCAACTTCCAGAATACCTGCTACCTTGCCTGACGTCATCCTCTGAGTTGGGTTTTGATGCTCATTTACAGCCATCGTCTCGATAAGATTATACGCCTCAGTATAGCTTTTAGCCCATAAGGCGCCTCCGGCTGCTGCATCGAGCATGGGCCGAGATTGGGCCCCCAAACCATTATAGAAACCAGTAATCACCATCCAATCCGGCATTCCATGATGTGGACATTTTCTCAACATTTCCTTGTAGCGTTCCCAAGCCTCGCACATAGATTCTGTAGGTTGCTGCGCAAACTGAGTAAGAGCACTCCTCATAGCAGCAGTCTTTGCCATTGGATAAAACTTCACCAGAAACTTTTGCGCAAGATCTTGCCACGTAGTGATGGACCCAGCTGGTTCAGAATGTAACCAGTCTTTAGCCTTGTCCCTTAGTGAGAATGGGAAAAGCCTCAACTTGATAGCCTCATCAGTCACGCCATTATACTTAAAAGTGCTGCAGATCTCGACAAAATTCCTTATGTGCATGTTGGGGTCTTCAGTTGCCGCTCCTCCAAAAGAAACAGAATTCTGCACCATCTGAATAGTGCCCGGCTTGATTTCAAAGGTGTTAGCTTGAATAGCCGGATGAAGGATGCTTGACTGAATGTCATCAATTTTTGGCCGAGAAAAATCCATAAGAGCTGGATCAGCTTGAACAATACGATCTCCCATGTTTACTGGTTCTTTCTGCTCAGTTCCTGAATCCGAATCCTCAAAATCTAACTTCTCCGGAATATCAAGAATTTCGTCTATCTCCTCAGCTGTATCTAAAGTCCTCTTGCGAGCACGAGAACGAGTTTGCATAAACGCTTGCTAAAGTACCTGAAACACAACCAAAAAAAATAAGTAACTACTACGTCCTAATCAATGAGTCCTAATGACCAATGATGGTAAGTACATAAACTAAACAAATACGCCGAGACCCCGGCAGCGGCGCCAAAAACTTGTTAGGGCGAAAACACGCACTAATATTCACGCAAGTATACGCGTTCGCAAGTAATATAGAATACTTTCTAGTTCGTTCCCTCAGAGACTCAGACTAAATTATTGTCTAATTAAACTCACTCACCAATGTATGATTACTTCTCAATGTTAAGATAATAACACTTAAAATTGTTGATTAAATATTAACTATAATTAACTACTTAATTAACCACTTAACTAACACTTCAATTTATCAATAATAAAACACTCATGAGATCACAACTTCATTATTACTTCCTTCTATAGCCATTGTTATTACCTTTAGCATGTGACAGTGATGATATTAATCGAATGACACGAAACTGATAAAAGCCAACTTTCATTGTACTAATACCATTCTACCAAGCATCCACAATTAAGATAGAAATTGAATAGTCATCAATTATGTTGAGTTCCTATATGTCTACAGAAATTGACAACACAACGATTTAAGCTCAAGTTATTCCTTTTTGATTACATAGGGCAAATAAAACTGTTAGAGTTACCCACTAATCATGCACAACGTACATGAACCTATGCTAGCATCGCAAGTTCTAAATCTCAAGATCCACCGTCGCTTCACAAGAGATTAACACCCTATCTTATATGTTCGCGACGCACATAAGACGAATACGCACAACCAATACTAGATATCAAACAATCATCACACACTAAAGTATTAAACAATTAACTAAAGAATTCCATAATAAATTCGTTGCAACCCCATGATCACGATTAGCCCATAATAGAACTCATCGCCATCATGGGTTTATATGAAATCATGATAAACAAACACAAGAAAATAATAACCAAACTACTTATATTAAAACAGAGTACGTCACAAGAGTAAATAGGTCAAAGCAAGAAAACTAGCATCCAACGTTACAACGAAACAAGAATCACAAGAAAATATGCTTCCTCTTCGTTGCGGTGTGCTAAATCGGTCTTCTTCCTTATCTCCTTCGCTTCTTGCGTAAAAAACAATCTAAAACATAATCCCTTTAATAATCTCTGTGAAAACGTCTCAAATCTACCTATATAATAGTCCCATAAAACTCAGATTACATAGAAGTTGGAAGCCAAACAGAAGTAGAAGTCTAAAATAATTTATCTTTTTCCCCGACCCTGCCCGGCCGCTCAGCATAGCTGCGCGGGCGCGCAGGTTGCTGAGCGGCCGCTCAGCATTGCTGCGCGGGCGCGCAGGCCTCTACTGGAAAAAATCCAGGTTTGCTCCGTTTCTTCGCCGTAATCTGCCCATTCCTTTCCTCTCGCAATGGTGAACACATGTCAAGGCTTATTCTTGATGATTCCTCCCCCGAAATGCAACTAATATCCTGAAATGCATAAACACTAGAAAAACGCATCAAATACACAAAATACTTGATTTCAAGACACCAATTTAAGCCATTTTAAGACGTTCTAAGTGGTATAAAATGCCACTTATCAACTATCTTCGTGTACAAATTCCTATACCCAGTAGAGCCCTAATAATTGTCCCTGGAGACTAAGAACTAAACCAAAGCATAGTTCAGTGTACACAAGATGACTATGATGACCTCAAGTCTAAGGATACTTGTACAACTATCACTATGTGAACAACTGCTGACACGTGAGTGAACTCCATCAGTTGTTCAGCTGTGCGAGTCATGTTCAGTGAACTTATTCTATAATAAGCACCTACATACTAGCTATAGTGTCACCACACAAATGTCTATGAGAATAGACATCCTTCATAATGAAGCAAGCATAGTATGTACCGATCTTTGCGGATTATTAATTACCAGTTAGTAATCCTATGATCAGGAACTATTTAAGTTTAGAGTTATCATCTTTTAGGTCTCACTATTATGATCTCATCATAATCCATAAAAGCTTTACTCTAAACTATGGTATATCTTATTTAAACACTTAAATAGATAGAGCCCGTAATAAAAATAAAACAAGTCTTTTATTAATATCAATGAAATCAAAACAGACTACATAAAAGTTATTCCTAAATCCTAATACATGATTGGACTTAGGACATATTCCTTTCAGCTTCAACAATAATATGCAGAACACACTATGAATTGCTGCAACTGTAATGACAATGCTAACCCGTGAGCACTTCATCTATCTTTCTCGATACCTCCAAAGATATATATACTTAGGGCTCAACTTGCCCCTTCTAACTAAACCTAACCAATTTCTTTCCAAATGAAATGTTGTCAATACCCACGATCCTACTTTTATATCCATACTCTTTCGATGCAAGTCCGTCTTTCTAATCTTCATAGGGAAGTCCTTAAGCGCTCTATACCGACTTTCTCATTCTTTAGATAGCTGAGGATGTTATCAGTAAATATAATTTGCTTGTCCAAGTACTCCTCATACACCATGTTCTTTAAATTCTTAGAGACGACTCTTACACCTGTTATTTCACATGATATCATCAAATTTGCAACGCTCATAACTCGTTCACATTGCAATCTTTGACATGTTCTCAGGCTGGATCTCGAGTAAATTCCCGAGAAGTTACACATTTCTTAAACTAAGTTACATAAGTAATCAATTCCTGATAGAAGTTATTTGTTCTTATTCGTCGCTTTGTTAAACTTCCGATAATCGGTACACAATCTCGTAATTCCGTCCCTTTTCTTTTTCCAACAATATCCCTAACTTATTTCTTCTTTTCTCGCATGATTGAAAGAACTTCTTATATTGCTTCTGTACACTTACAATTCGCTTCTTCTAAAAACCACTCATTACCTTACCACATGACAACTAGCCCGATCCTAAAATCACATCAAACTTTACTAGTTCGAAGGGTGTTAAATCAGGTGCAACTACATCCGAATTCTAAATGCTCGATCTTTTGGTCCTTTTAAAATTTCTGCCTCTAGCTATGCTGGATGTTAGCCCTCGAAATGTTGTATCTTGAGAAACCGTTCTATAACTCCTTGCAATATGCCCCACTTTTCCACAATTATAACACGTAACTCCTGGATTTTCTGGATTACATTCCGATGTGTAATGACCCTTATATCCACATTTAAAACATTGCACATTCTTTTTGTACGAACCACTGTGTCCCCTGTCACAGGACTTACAATCCACTGCTGACTTGACTGACTGAGCTGGAGTGGAAGCAATTGAAGTAGCACTTGACCTAGCCTGAAATAAACTCTGTCTCCAGAATTCCTTACTCCTGTTTCGGCCAAACCGATTATCAAATTCCTGACTGGATCCTCCTTGGTCTGCCTTGTTCATAACACCTTCCGACTTTCTTTCCTTATCACTTTCTTCCTTAACAACCAGCTTCTGATCACTTTCCACTACCAGGGCGGCCTGAACCATAGAGGAGTATGTCTTGAGTTGCAATGCCACAACTCTTCTGCGAATCTCAGGCTTCAACCCTTGCTGAAACCTCCTTGCTTTCTGAATCTCCGTACTTACATACTCAGGAACTAATTGGGCCAATTCTGTAAACTTGGCCTCATACTCCAACACACTTCTTTCACCTTGTTTCAGTTCCAAAAACTCGACTTCCAACTGATTCCTTAAACCATCGGGAAAATACTTCTCTAAGAATAATTCTGTAAATCTTGCCCAAAAAATAGGGCTTTCTCCTTCTAATGCTCGAGCTGACTCCCACCAATAATTTGCTTCATTCTTGAGAAAGTAACTCGCATAATCGGTCTTAAGATCATCATTTACTTGCGTGAGGGTAAATGCCTTTTCCATTTCCTTTTGCCAATTCCTGGCAACAACAGGATCCACTTCGCCCTTGAATTCTGGGGGTTTAACATACTGAAAGGATTTAAATCGGGTAGTTTGGTTTAGCTCTCCTTGTTGATATTGTTGCTGTTGAACCTATTGAATTAACTGCAGCTGTTGTTGCTGTTGCTGGAGCAACAAATCTAGAATTTCATTTATAACTGAACCCTCCGCCAAACTACTACTATCTTCTTTAGACTGGGTAGCTTTCTTGGGTGGCATTTTCCTGAAATATAACAGGGAATTTATTCAAAATCATAACGAGATTGTATATCAAAAATGTCACCGTTCAAACGGTGCACTTATGTCAGGAAAATGCTGCCCAATCAAAGCACCCATGTTTTTATTCTTAGGATCCATTTATAAAAGATATCTAGATTAGCAACACTAGCAACAATAGTAATGATAACAGTAGAAAAATCAACAACAGCGCAGAAAACTGAAATATAAAGTACTAAACATTACGGTATGCCCTCTCAATACAACCACCCGGAAACCTTCTAGCACTATTAAGTTACAACACTAACAGGTTTCCTATACCGCAAGGCTAGACGGGTTATACTAGGCATCACCCTATAAAGGGTAAGCTGGTAACTCAAGTTAATCTTAAGAATCACAGACTTGGCTAACGCACTAGTTTGGGCTTCAATCAACCATCCTTCCCAAGGCGACTTCCTATTTCTTACAATTGATCCATCTTCCACGGAATCAGCTTTTCTAAAGCTGCAACCTTTAATATCGAATCATGAATCCTCTTTTTTAATTGATCAATTGGAGTATCAACGGAAACATCAGTAACACATCATAGTACACGTTGTATCTTTAAAAGTAGGGTATTTTCCAAAAATTTGGGCGACATTTCCTCTATATTATTGACCACCAGTCGGACTCAAGCCGACACCAACAATCAACCAACTAATTAAACGGGGTTGGCTATTTCAACCACAATTACCAACAAGCAACCTCGCAAACTAGGTCAACTTAAGGACCTCTGCTAGGCCTACTAGTCCAAGTTTCAGCCAACCATTCTTCTAAAGGCGGTTCCCTATCATTTGCCATAGACTCGACAATCACTGAATTAACTTTTCTAAGACAACAACCTTTTCCAATGGATCACAAATCCTTACTGTTGCCATCATTCCAAAATAGCAACCGGATACAGAACTCTTATTTCTCCTGACGGTCAACTCTTCGTTTACTTTCCATAACTAGGACGATCTGACCACAGTGGTTACCGAAGGAAATTTATTGCCATAAAATACCAAATAAAAATTTGAAATCAGGATAATCCATTCTAAAAGAGATGTGAAGGAGATGCGGATATGACTGGGAGCAACCATACAAGTACGTACGATGGCCAATCTTAGTACCATACAGTTTACAACACATAATTCGGTGGCGTCCCACCAGACCCTTTATCACACAGACAAATAGTCACATCATATGTATTGTTTATCCCAATCAACCGATAGAACCTTCGAGGAAAGAAATATAAGGGCTCAAGGTATAAACCTCAGTACTAATCCACATTCACTATGAGACTCGGCTGTCATGGAAGCCGCTGACTATTACCCTTTCTACCTGAACTTTCATGATCAGATTCGCTTGCTTAAGAAAAGAAACTAGAAACCTCAACTTGACATTGCCAATGATACCTATATATAAGGGAGACTTACCTAAATCTAGGGTAGTTCCAGCCAATCCCCAACAGTCATCAGGGTTACACATCTGAAACCCTTAACTGAACTCATAGACTCGCTCCTCTGATTGAGTTGCTGACTCACATCTATCTATGAATCTTCCTGCACCCTTTTGACTTTCTTCTTAACCTAAATCAAGGACTCAAACCTGTAGCTCTGATACCAACTGTGACGGTCTCAACCCCGGGGTCAGGAGTTGACGTCACCAACAACAATAATAACAATCATAATTCAGTCCAACTCATAAATAATACATAACTACGACCCCTTTTCCAAGACCTTCTCCAGGTTTAAGTATGATTTAGATTACAACTATTACAAAACTGACTTACAACAAACCATCCTGACGCAACTAACTTAATACAACAACTCAGTAGACCATCTTTGGTCCAACACAACAACCTCAGAGGAGCCTGACACGGAAGAAACTGGAACCCTGCCCTGACTATTTCTGAAGAATCTCCTAAGCATCTGCAATACATATATAAAACGTTATGCAAGGGTGAGCAATCAATTGCTCAGCAGTACCACTATATGAATAACAAATAAAAAATGATTTAAATTAAAGCAGTTATAGGAACAGAATTCATAACTTGCTAGAAAACAAGTAAAACATGTATGAACTGGATATCAAAATTAGCATGCTCTGTAAAACCAAATCAACAGTTGTGTGCTTTGCATAAATACCAGAGTTCAATTTTTAGCATGCTACTTTCATTTTCAAATCTTCTGTCCCATCGCAGGACCCATAAAACCATTTGTCCCGTTACGGGGACCCAAAATCATTTGTTCCGTTACGGGAACCATAAAACTTGTCCCATCACAGGCCCCATAAAACTTGTTCCTCTCCGGGAACCTTAAAATCATTTGTTCCATTACTGGAACCACAAAATCATCTGTTCCGTTACGGGAACCACTAAATCACAATCAGATATATATTTGATGTTATCTAGGGACGGCTGATCAGGCCTCCACACAAATTATCTAGGATAGTGGGCCGGGCTATCACACAAAATGTCAAATAAAGCTGATCGGGCTTTCATACAAAATTACTGGATCCGCAGAGACTAGCTAGGTCTCTGATTATCTATAAAGGACTAATAGGTTATGTAATGCACGCAACCGAATTAGCCACTTACGCAACGTTATCCAATATCTGATTCATTTTATCCAGTTTTCAAATCCACTTTTACCTATCTCTTTTCAAAACAATTTTATCACAGCACACTATTCAAAACTTCCTTTCTTTTTAATCACATTTTAGAGATAGGTACTTTCAGAAGTTACTTTTCCCCAAAAACATATTAAACAACATTTTCAAATACATGGGATACGTAACTTAAAACGTTTCTGTTCCATTACGAGAATAAAACAACAGCTATTCATATATACTGAACCATAAAAGAATGGTCAGGGGTACTTGCCTTGTAGAGCTTTACAACTAATACCGATCGACCTTGGACTGCCTTGGACACTCGGCTTTACCACCTTACTAACGGACTATCCTGGATCCGACTTCCACGCTCAGACTGCGCTTGTCGACTGATCACTGGGTTATCCTTAGTTCAATACCAATTCCTGAGTTGTTCGACTAGAATCTACAGAGCCGAAATACCCTACGTTAGACGTCTAGGTATGCTTGACATATCCTCGCTAACAACTTACCCATTCGATATCAAATCCCGACTCGTAATATACATAGTCTTATAGTACATGAAACAGCTAGGGTCCACATACCCAAAACTTGGTTTGACATTTACTTTTGTAAAATACATATACGCGTCATTTCAGTAAATCAGGGTCATCGAATATTTTGCAAAATATTTCATCACCACACGTACTTATGATTCATACAATATTTATTAGGTAATTATGCGTTCGATTAGTATTCCCGATAATACACTGGACACATTCCCGCAATTTTTGAAATCCATTTCTCAAAAATTAGACAGCATCTCCTCTGTTTATCGAACTACCCGTCGAAATACAACGACGTCAATCCAATAACAATCAATCTCACCACAATCGTAATCCAACAATCCAACCAATCACAATCCAGATTCACAATTTCCCAATCTCCGCTTTAACCCAATTAATTCTTATCATTATACGTATTTTATATTTTTAACTCATATTTAATTAATTAATTTATTTAAAAATATTAGGACTCAGAACCGAGTCATCACAGTCCACCGTCGGCTCGCCAAAGCTCATTGCCAACGGCGGTAAAAATTCGCGGGTGCCCGTAAAAATCGGGTTTCCATTGCAAATTTTCACCAATTATTATATAATTCATTCCTGCAAGAATTTAATTATTTTATTTCACAAAAATCCAATCAAGCAAAATTCCTACAGAAATTTCAGTAAAACAATTAAAATAAAACCATCAACACGCGCGTATACGCGCGCCCAACACAGGGCCAAAAATCGTGGCCGGAAGAACAACAGATGCAGGCAGTACAAGGAAGAAACGAGACAACCGAAAACACACACGCCACACACCAGTACACACACATATATACACTAGTATATACATATATATGCAAGTATATGACACAATCGCACAGAACCGGAATCTCACCAAAAAATACAGGGATGACGGCGACTCGAGCAGGAGGAGAGAACAGGAGAACGGGGAAGGAAAGGAGGAGGGAGTGTGGAGAGATGAGAGAGAGAGCGAGAGATGAGAGAAGAGAGACTAGAGAAATCGAGAGAGACAAACAGGGAGCCGTGTGAAACAAAGAAAAAGTGGAGCCCCTGTTGTCTATTTTTTTTCTGTACATTGCAACACACAACAGCCAAATATTTTTAGAATTGAGATGTAGCATTTGGATAAATACGAAGATTCGCAGTCCGGTTTGTCCCGAAAGTAGATTTTAACGAATAAATTTACGGGCAAAGATATTCCGGAAAAATGCCAAACAAGTTTTAAAATTATCAGGATAAAAAAATACTAATAAAATAAGAATTCCAAAATTTTTAAACCATTTTTGAAACACCGCTCACACCCGCATTTAACAATTAAATGAATCAACGTGCGGGTGAAATAAATCCCGAAAATTCCCCAAAATAATTTTAAAATTCCCGGAATATTCCCAACTTAAATAAATATGATTTTCATAATTTTTAAAGATTTACTGAATTATATATATATTTTACAAATAAATACAATCAGAAAAATCATACAGGGCTAAATAATTGATGGAATATTGATTTCTGAATTTTACAAAATCCCAAAAATAAATATGGAGATTATAAAGTCATGAAAATAATTTTAGAGACAATCCACATATTTACACAAATAAAATTGTAATAAATCCACTTTTAAAAGTGAAAACAATTCAATACAAATCCATAGTTAATTACACGAACCACCTTGGACACCATAATTCACACACATAGATAAAAGTAAAACAACACATAGCTGACAAAACCTATACACATATATTATTCATTTAATAATTCCATAATTACACTTTTATTAAATATAAAAGTATACGTGTCGTTACAAATGCAATGTTGTGCTGCAACAGAAGTTGCCTCCAAAGCTAAAAGATCCAGGAAGTTTCACTATTCTGTGTA
The DNA here is from genome assembly GCF_009905375.1 of Apium graveolens. Lineage (NCBI taxonomy): Eukaryota > Viridiplantae > Streptophyta > Magnoliopsida > Apiales > Apiaceae > Apium > Apium graveolens. The sequence goes on along the minus strand of NW_027418282.1, from coordinate 41,218 downwards.
CTATTGGAAAAGTATCTTTTGACAGATGCTTATGTGACATGGGAGCTAGCGTTAATCTGATGCCTTTGTCAATCTTCAAGAAGTTGAACTTGCCTGATCCAAAACCGACTTATATGACCTTGTAGTTGACCGATCGTTCTATTACATATCCTCGAGGTATTGTGGAGGATATCTTGGTCAAGGTTGATAAACTCATCTTCCCTACTGATTTCGTAATTCTTGATTTCGAGGAGGATAAAAAGATTCCCATAATCTTTGGGAGACCCTTCTTGGTGACTGGCCGTACCTTGATAGATGTGCAGAAGGGTGAGCTTACAATGTGAGTGCTAGATCAGGATGTAACTTTTAATGTGTTCAATGCTATGAAATTTCCTACGGAAAAATAAGGAGTGCTTAAAGGTGGAGTTGGTCGATTCTGTGGTGACTTCAGAATTTGATCAATTGCTAGGTTCTGATGCCTTAGAGAAGGCCTTGTTTAGGAATTCAGACAGTGAAGATGATGAATATGAAGAGCAACTACAATATCTGAATGCTTCTCCTTGGAAGAGGAAGATTGATATGCCCTTTGAATCTTTTAGAATGGAGGAATTGAACAAAGCTCCTAAACGCCTCAAGCCATCTATTGAGGAAGCTCCTACTCTTGAACTTAAACCATTACCTGAACATTTGAGGTATATTTTTTTAGGAGATGCATCTACTCTGCCTGTGATTATTGCATCTGACCTTTCAGGTAGCGATGAGGAAAAACTCTTGAGGATTCTAAGAGAGTTCAAATCGGTGATCAGGTGGACCATAGCAGATAGTAAGGGAATCAACCATTCTTATTATATGCATAAAATTCTGATAGAGGAAGGTAGCAAGGCCACAGTTGAGCAGTAAAGAAAACTTAATCCAATCATGAAGAAAGTAGTGAAGAAGGAAATTCTTAAGTGGCTGGATGCAGGGATTATCTATCCCATTTCTGACAGTTCTTGTGTGAGTCCAATTCCGTATGTACCGAAGAAAGGAGGTGTCACAGTTGTTGCTAATGTTAAGAATGATCTCATTCCTACTCGAACAGTCACGGGATGGAGACTTTGTATGGACTACAGGAAGCTAAACAAGGCCACTAGGAAGGATCATTTCCCTTTGCCTTTCGTTGACCAGATGCTCGACAGATTGGCTGGTCACAAGTACTACTCTCTTCTGGATGGCTATTCGAGTTAAAATCAGATTTGTATCGCTCCAGAAGATCAGGAGAAGACTACCTTCACTTGTCCATTTGGTACTTTCGCCTTCAGACGAGTTTCTTTTGGTCTGTGTGGTGCACCAACCACATTTCAGAGGTGTATGATGGCCATCTTTTTTTATATGATTGGCCAGAATGTGGAGGTGTTCATGGACAACTTCTCTATATTTGGTGATTCTTTTGATGAATGCTTGCAGAATCTTGGACATGTTCTCAAGAGGTGTGTTGAGACCAACTTGGTTCTCAGTTGAGAGAAATGTCACTTTATGGTGCGACAGGGCATTATTCTTGGGCATAAGGTTTCTAGTAAAGGTCTTGAGGTGGACAAAGCCAAGGTGGGGGTCATTGAAAATCTTTCTCCACCAATTTTTGTTAAGGGAATTCACAGTTTTCTTGGTCATGTTGGTTTTTATAGGCATTTCATCAAGGACTTCTCTAAGATTTCGAAGCCATTGTGCAGTTTGCTAGAGAAAAATATCCCTTTCAAGTTTGATGATGAGTGCCTTGCCGCTTTTGAGACACTGAAAAAGAGTTTAATCACGGCACCTGTCATAACTGTACCTGACTGAAATGAACCTTTTGGGATGATGTGCGATGCAAGTGACTATGCAGTTGGAGCGGTTCTTGGACAAAGAAATAACAATATATTTCATATGGTCTACTACGCTAGTAAGACCTTGAATGGTGCTCAACTGAATTATACTACTACGGAGAAAGAACTTTTGGCTATTGTCTATGGTTTTGAGAAATTTTGATCTTATCTAATTGGGACTAAAGTGACAGTTTTCACTGATCACGCTGCAATTTGTTATCTCGTCTCGAAGGACTCAAAGCCTAGATTGATCAGATGGATTCTTTTGCTTCAAGAATTTGAATTAGAGATCAAGAATAGAAAAAGGACTGAAAATCAAGTCGCTGATCATCTATCTCGTTTAGAAAACCCTAATGCTACCTCACTGGACAAGACATTGATAAATGAGTCTTTTCCCGATGAGCAGCTGTTTGGAGTGCAAGAGGAAGAACCGTGGTTTGCAGACATTTTGAACTACCTTGTGTGTAATATCATGCCTCCCGACTTATCGTATGCTCAAAGAAAGAAGTTTCTATATGAAGTGAAGTGGTATATGTGGGATGAGTCACTTCTGTTTCGAGAAGGAGCTGACCAAATCATCAGGAGATGTATTCCATAAAGCGAAATGGGGGGGATCTTGTGAGATTGCCACTCAACGGCTTATGGAGGACACTATGGTGGAGAAAAGACAATAGCTCGTATTCATCAAGCAGGTTTCTTTTGGCTAACCTTGTTTAAAGATGCTCATCAGTTTGTTTTGAAATGTGATCAATGTCAACGTGTGGGTAATTTCTAAGAGGGATGAGATGCCTCTTAATGTGCTTCTCGAGGTTGAAGTCTTCGATGTTTGGAGAATTGACTTCATGGGGCCATTTGTCTCATATTGTAATAATCAGTACATCTTGTTGGCGGTCGATTATGTGTCGAAATGGGTTAAAGTTAAGGCGTTGCCAACGAACGATGCAAAAATGGTGCTTAATTTTCTTCATAAGAAGATATTCACAAAGTTTGGAACTCCAAGAGTCATAATCAGTGATGAGGGGTCGCATTTTTGCAATTGCAAGTTCACTGCTATGATGCAAAGGTTTAATGTGAATCATCGCATTGCTACGGCTTATCATCCTCAGAAAAATGGTCAAGCTGAGGTGTCTAACTGAGAGCTTAAGCACATTTTAGAGAAAGTTGTATGTCCATCAAGGAAGGATTGGTCTTTGAAGCTTGATGAAGCTGTTTGGGCGTATAGAACAACATACAAGACTCCATTGGGAATGTCGCCGTTCTAGTTGGTTTATGGTAAGGGGTGTCATTTTCTTGTGGAGCTCGAGCATAAGGTATATTGGGCTTTGAAGAAGTTGAATCTTGACTTAGATGCAGCTGGAAAGAAGAGGATGCTTCAATTGAATGAACTCGACGAGTTTCGACTCCAAGCTTATGAGAACAATAAAATGTATATGAAGAAAATCAAGAGGTGGCACGATAGGGGTCTAGTGCTCAAATTATTTGTGCCGGGATAATAAGTTATTTTTTTTAACTCTCGTCTCCGTCTTTTTCATGAAAAGTTGAAGTCAAGGTGGTCAGGGCCCTTCATAATCAAAACTGTATTTCCACATGGAGTGGTGGAAATTTTTTAGAATAATTTGGGCCAAGCATTCAAGGTAAATGGTCAGAGGTTGAAGCATTACTATGGTGACACGGCAAACCGTGAGGTGGTTAGTGTCGTTTAATTGTCCGTTTGATCTCATCATTCTACATTGAGCTAACGATGTAAAGCAAGCGCTTCTTGGGAGGCAACCCAAGTTTGTTGTACTTTAGTAGGTAGAGGAAGCAAGAAGAAAGGAGAAAAACACAAAAAAAAAATTAGAAAAGAAAAAAATCCAGGGCCAACTTCAGAAACTGAGCGCGCCCGCGCCGATTTGGCAGAAGGTGAGCGCGTCCACGCTAGTCTAGCGCGCCCGCGCTGGTCTAGCGCGCGGCCGTGACGGGGTCCTGACTCAAAAAAATAAAAATAGCAGTTTGTGAAGAGAAAATCGAAATTTTTACTACAAAATCAATTTCTACCCGACTTTTACTCTTCCACATCCCAAATTTCCCTCTCCATATCAAACCCATTACTCTCACGATTCCCATAATCAATTCCCACTTCTATTCCATATCTAATTCTCTTCTCACCACCTATATGTACATACACTTATACACAAACTTCTCCACCACTTCACCAATTTTCAAACACAAATCTCTCTCAACACTTAGCTTTCATTTTCTCTTATTCAATCCGAATGGCACCTAAGAGACAAAAAACTCAAGTAAGCAGCAGCACCACCGATTCTTCATCTGCGGGTGGTGTGAGGTCGAGGTTTTCGACTCTAGAGGCTGAAAAGAAGTACACGAGGCTTCTCTCGAAGCCTATAGCAAAGGAGCGAGGTTTTCTTCCTTCAGGGAAGGATGGTAAGTTATTAGAGATGATTCTGGAGATGGGTTGGGTCCCTTTTTGTGAGGCTCCTGCTGCTCTGCCCATGAGTGTTGTGCGAGAGTTCAATGCTAATGCGAAGGCGGAGAAGAATGGCTCCACGGTGGTTACGGGGATGACTGTGGAGTATAGTGCTGATGCAATAAGGAAGGTGATTGAGTAGCCCGCGAGGAAGCCCGGTCAGGAGACTTGGAATGATAAGACTCCAGAGGACTTCAACTTGGATCTGATCGTTGCTACTCTGTATGTTCCTGAGACTCACTGGAAGTTTAAGAGGGGCACAACTGATTACTCAACGTTCCCTGCGTTATGAATGAACCGGTTTTCACGGGCTTGGAATTCTTTTATCTGTTCTAACATCATGCCATCTTCTCATGTATATGAGATTACGGTGGAGCATGCTCGTCTGTTGTGGGGTATTCTTCAGGGCGATTATATTGATTTGGGGATGGTTATATATCAGGGGATTTTGAGATTTTCGCGAGGAGGTACTACGAGTTCTATACCCTATGCGTCTATTATGACAAAGTTGTGCATGGTAGTTGGTGTTCATTGGCCCACACATGAGCAGCTATAGCTTCTCAGTGCTCCTATCGACAGTTCTACGCTGTTGAACATGACTGAGTGGTATGGTGGCAAGCCCGATCCTAAGGGGCTTGGTTATTCATATGATCATCTTCCAGGTGGTAGGCCAGCAGATCAGACTTTTGCTGGTGGGACGCAGCAGGCAAGGAAAGCAGCTTGGAGAGCTCAGTTGGGAGAGGAGGCTGGTCCGTTGCAGCAGGAGCAGGAGGAGGCAGAAGCTGATGTTGGAGCTGGTTTGAGTACGATGCAGTGTAGGCATCTAGCGAGGCAGGGATGGATGCTATGCATGACATCCATAGTCGGTTTACATATGATCTCACCCAGGCACTTGGGACGGCATTCAGAGCCACCGGTGTTGACATCCAGTGGCCAATATTTGGTGAGGATTCCGTGTATCCACCTCCAGATACACCTGACACTCCACCCGTTGAGGGTGATGATCCTGATTCGGAGTAGGTATGCCAGATTCCTTACTATTACCTTCACTGAGGACAATGAATATTTTAAGTTTGGTAGTAGTAGTTGAAGGAATATATTTTGTGTGAGTCGCATATAGTTTGCATATTCATGTTATTTTAGTGCATATAGTTGCATATTTTTCCATGTAGTAGTTTTTTATTTTTGGTAGTTTTTATGATAGTTTGTTCATGTAGTTTCATGCATTTGCATAATAACATGATCCCTTAGATGATTTTGTCAATTAATTTGTGATGTTGATGCTAGTGTAGTGATGTCGTATTTAGTGATGTTAGGTCTTATCGAATTAATTTGCATGCTAGAGGCAATTTATTTCACTAAGTCTTATAGGTTGTTTGAGTGCTAGATCATTATCATGGTTTTTTTGTTTGTCGAAGTTTAATCCCTTGTTTATATTTAGAATTTAGGATATTCTCTTAATAATAAATTAACATGGATACTTAAAAATTGGAAAAAAATGGATTTTATTGTTGGTTGTGTGTCTAGGTGTCAAATGGCTAGTAGCCGGCACATACTTATATGAGTAGTCTAGGGTTGAGCGAGATGGAGCGAAATGCACTCGTTCAGAAAAAAATATGCGAAAAAGAAAAAAAAGTATTTAAGTATTATGTATAATTGATCATGAGTGGGCTCTTTAGTACTCGAGTTATTAAGTTCTTAGGGGACTTTGTGCCTAGTGACCTAAGGTTTGTATAGTCTGGGATCCGCTAATCTAACGCTCGCTACATAGGTGCTATTGTATAAGTCTTTTGTGGACCTCACTCATTGCATGATCAAATAAGCATATTTGAGTTGTTTTGTTTTGAATAAAAGTGTGAATCCATGTAAACTCCGATATAAGAATTGAAGTGTTATAAGTTATTTTGCGTCTAGCTTTTATTCTATTTATAACCTTGCGATTGCTTTGATGAGTAGTGAGTCATGATTATTGATCTAGTTGTGATAGTATATCTGTAAGCAGTTTCACGCACGCACGTCTTTGGTTTGTAGGTTAATTTGTGAGGTTTGATTGATCTTTATGCGAATAACTGCATTTCTTGAGATGTTGCTTGTTGATTGGTTTAGTTATTCTATGGGGATCATTGCATTCATTTGTTGCATTCATCCATTTTTATTTCTTGTTCTTTGAGTCTGTTTATGCTTGAGGACAAGCATCAATTCAAGTTTGGGGGTATGTTGAGTGGCATTTATGATACTTTATTACGCTCCGTAAAGCTTTGAATTGGTGCATTTGTACCCAAGTTATTGGTGTTTTAATGTTTTTTCTAGTGTTTTTGCATTTTCAGGCATTATCCATGTAATTAGGTGAATTAGCATTGTTTTGGTGCTAATTTGGTATTAAGGAGGTGTTGGAATAAAAGCTCTTGGAAAACCGGCTCGAATCAGCAAGGAAAAATGAAGAAGTCAGAATTTTCATCAGGAGGTCAGCGCGCCCGCGCTGTGATAGCGCACGGCCACGCCCGAAGTCCAGAAGCTCAGCGCGCCCGCGCTGGTCAATCACGCGGCTGCGCCAGGTCGAGAAAAGAAATCCTGATTCTATTGGGCTTTTGATCCAGAAGACTTCTACTCTGGATGTGGCTGCTATATATACATAAATAAGCTCGTTTTTTCATAAGGAGACATACGAGAGCACAAGAAGAAGGCGTAAGAAGACTGTTTTAGCACAATTCAACCAAGGCGAAGAAGATCTAGTTTAACTTTTGATTCTTTGTTTAAGTTATAATGTTGGATGCTAGTTTTCTTATTCTTGAACATATACTCTTGTTTTGTATTTTCTTATTATTTGTTATAAAGACTATATTTATTATACAATGTTTTCTGTAACGCCTGCCAGACCTGGGGTATAAGTTTGGGGGTTACTAGCTAATCACCAAACCTGTAAAACCTGAATAACAATAATAATGAAATATATCTAAACCCCTTTAACACTAACCAGGATCTTTTTAGGTTGAAGTATGAAAACAAAAACCACTAACTACTTTATTATAAACTAAAAATTAAAATCTTACAAACTCTCTTTATTACAAACCATTATCTAACCAATTTTAAACTAAGTTCATCTTTATTCAAAACACACACTAACTATCCAACACACACACTAACTGTCTACACTCCACCTGTTCAGGCCACTCAAAGCTTTCTTCATGGATTGGAATCAACACCTTGGGTATGACAGGGTCCCGCGGCTTGACCCGCTTCTTTACTACTCAAGTCCTGATAGGTTTCATATTCCTTTTTTAACTGAAAAAAATAAGGTGAATAACAACAAAAAGGGGTAAGCCAACAATTGCTCAACAAGTCCGCAAAATATAAACAGTGTTAAAGCAATTTAAAATGAATCGGTAATCTGGGTACATCTGCAAAGATATAACCCCGCGAGAATAGAAAGAAGACCATTACTGACGAATACAAGTGAACTAAACTGGACACAAGTTCGCACCTATACCCTGCTGATCAGCCAGGATACAGTGCAGATCTATATCTCACTATATAGATCCAGTCGGGTACCCAGGCTCTACGGCCCATATCAAGGATCCGGTTTTTTCCCGGTCCTTAGGATCAAGTAAAACTTAATCCCAAACGTCATTATCCAGTCCATGGAGTAGCAACCGCAATAATCGGTATGCTTTGATATATTCTAATCACCAGAATATACCAATGTGTATGTGTAGCTATTGGAGTATGAATAGAGAATTCAAATAAAAGGAGAAATCAAGAATCGAAATGAAATATGAACAAGAGAATAGCCACATAATCATTTTTAGGTTCAAAAATTTTTTAGAATCAAAATTGACTCGCTCTTCGCTTAACTGATCATTATCTGACTCGTTTCCTATTTTTCGGGATTTATCGGACTCGTCTCTACACGCGATTCGGCTTATAATCAAATAAGTATCGAAGGTCAGCTAGTTCGTAGAAGAAATTATGTTTTAATATTATTTTTTATGAAAATAATTCATTTTTATGAGTCAAAGGGTTTTCGTTTCGCTCGAATCGGATAAATGGTCTAATTAATATTAATTAAACACAGATAAATCAATTTATTATTCAATATAAATAATTATTACTAATTATTAAACCCAAAAAATATTTTTAAATAATTATTTGAGAAAAATCATAATTAAAAATGATTTTTCTATAATTTTTGGAATTAAAATGAATTTACTATGATTTATTAAAAAATATTTGATTAATTATCAAAATAATTAATCATTTTTAGATAATTAATAAATAATAAATAATTAAGAAAATAATTAAATCTGATTTTTAGAAAATAATTCAAAATTATTTATAATATAAATCAATTAAATATTTAATTAATCAATTTATAAAATAAATAAAACTGATTTTATAATTAATAAAAATAAAATAAAAATAATTTTCTCAGAAACATCTGTCAGAAAATGAATTCTGACAAAGACAGATCAAAACCGTGTTTTAATCCGGGTTTGAATTCGGGTAAACGGGTCACCAAGAACCCAGAATCCGGTGACATTCCGGTCACCGGAAAAATTTTCCGGCCACCCTATTCAGGCTAATACAGGCATGGTTTGGTCCGTTTTTCAACTGGAATCAGTTCAAAATCAGTTTAACAACTCCAATCAATTGTTTAATCACCAGAAACATCCCGTAATCCTGACCACCGATCAAACCGACATTAAATCCGACCAAACTTCGAATTTCTTCATTTGTACATGAAATTCAACGTTCTATAGTGCAAATTAAAGCTAAGAACACATACAATCAAACCCCTAACATTTTAAGAACCAAATATTCACCAAAATCACGAAGGTATAATTTGAAAATTGAACATAAACCCTAATAATCGTAAATCATTATCCAGGAATTGTTTGTTCAATTAAACACCATGAATTGACTGTAAATCACATCAGGAAGCTATATCAATCATCAAAACATCATAATAACCCTAGAATCAAAAAACCCTAATTCGAACATAAACCCTAGAAATAAAAAATAAAAAATAATGCATTAAAACATGAAATTGATATCAAAAACAGAAAGAACAGATCAAAACCTTCGATGTGGATACTCGAATCACTTGATTTGATGCAATAATCAGTTAGAAATCACGACTTGAATTCTTGACCCGAAATTGTTCTTCCCGACCCGATTTGCAGAGAATTATGCGATTTTTCTGATTTTTAATTAATTAATTAATAATAATTAGGCTATTTATAGTAGTAAAATTAATACTCCTAATTAAAATTTAGGCCCTAATTCTACATCTTTTAAAATTAATTGGCACCCAATTTTATAATTTTTGAGTATTAAAATTTAATTTATAAATATTTTTTATATACAATATATATGCCAAAATTTTCCCAAAAATTGTGAATAATGCAAAAATACAGAGAAATGGTATAAATGAAAGTCCTATAATTTTATAAAAATAAAAATATGATTTTTGTGGGGTTTTTAACACCCAATGGGGCCCGAAAAAGTCATTTTTCACAAAACGGGAAAATTTATAAAATACCTAGATGTTCGGAATAACACGATGGTACAAGCTATTTGATGAAAAATAAAGCCCATTATTTTATTTGAAATATCAGCTATAAAATCATGATTTTGGTCGTATAAATTTTGATATGAAAGCTATAAATATAAAATAAAATATTTGAAAAATACCCTGAAAATACCTGAATAATACAGAATGCACGTAATACGTAGCAGTTAGGGTTTTACTACTAATTACACATAAATGACACATTAACTCACATAATTTATTATAATTATGATATAATACAAGCGTAATTTTCCCAGACGTTACATCCTTCCCCCCTTAATAGGATTCTGTCCTCAGAACCTCGCTAAGAAAAAAAATGGGGATATTTTTTCTAACATTTCACTCTCAAGTTCCCAGGTTGATTCTTCAACCATAGGATTTCTCCACAAAACTCGCACTAAAGATACCGACTTATTCCTCAACACTCTCTCTTGCCGATCTAAAATTCTTACCGGCTGTTCTATAAAAGACAAATGAGGTTAGATATCTATCGGTTCATATTCTATTACATGTCTAGAATCAGGATTATATCGCTTAAGCATTGACATGTGAAACACGTTGTGAATATGTTGCATGTGAGCCGGTAAGGCTAACTCGTAAGCAACTTTTCCGACTTTCTTCAAGATTTCAAATGGACCAACGTATCGTGGCTTCAATTTACCCTTGTTGCCAAATCTGGTCAATCCTTTCCATGGCGATATTTTGAGTAGCACATGCTCTCCTTTGTGGTAGTCCATATCTTTCCTAGCTTGATCTGCATATTTGCGTTGTCGATTTTGCGCTGCATCTAGTCGCTTTCGAATAAGCTCTATCTTCTCCTTGGTTTGTTGAATCAATTCTGGACCTAAAATCTTGTGTTCTCCAACTTCATCCCAATATATTGGTGACCTGTATTTTCTTCCATATAAAGCTTCGTAAGGCGGCATTCCAATACTGACATGATAGCTATTGTTGTAAGAAAATTCGACTAATGGTAAGTGCTCATCCCAACTGCGTTCGAAGTCAATCGCACAAACTCGTAATATTTTTTCGATTGTCTGGATAGTTCTTTCACTTTGCCCATCAATTTGCGGATCATAAGCGGTACTCATATTTAATTTGGTTCCAAGACACTCTTGAAATTGTCTCCAAAATCTTGAATTAAATCGGGGATCTCGATCAGACACTATAGATATTGGAACTCCGTGTCGCATCACAATTTCCTTAAGATATAAGTGTACTAACTTATCGAGTGAAAATCTTTCATTAATCGGTAGAAAATGCACCGACTTTGTTAGTCTGTCAATGATTATCCATATTGCGTCATGATATGCTTTGGTCCTTGGAAGTCCTACAACAAAATCCATTGTTAAATGTTCCCATTTCCATTCTGGAATATCCAATGGTTGTAGTAATCCACTGGGACATTGATGTTCCGCTTTAACTCGTTCACATGTGTAGCATTTACTTACCCATTCTGCTATTTCCTTCTTCATATTTGGCCACCAAAAGTTTTCTTTCAGGTCACGGTACATTTTTGTACTTCCCGGATGTATGGAATATTTTGAACTGTGCGTATCTCGTAAAATCTCTTCCTTCAGCTCGGCCACATTAGGGATCCGGACTCTTGATGCAAAGCATAGAATTCCTTCGTTATCCTTCTGGGTTGTGATTACTTCTCTCGTTAAGTTGCCATCTTGACCCATCACTTCTTGACATCGTCAAATCTTTTCCAATGATTCTGGTTGAAAAGTCATCACATAAATAGCTTCAGTAGATTCATTGGGAACACGAATCTCAATTTCCAACTTGTCAAATTCCTTGGCTAATTCTTCAGATGAAGTTGACAAATTCAATCTTTCTTTTCGGCTTAGTGCATCTGCCACAATGTTCGCTTTCCCTGGATGATAGCTAATCGTAACATCGTAATCTTTAATCAGTTCTAACCATTATCGTTGCCTCATGTTAAGTTCATTCTGCGTAAAGATGTACTTCAAACTTTTATGATCCGTGTAGATTTCGCATTTTTCACCGTAAAGATAGTGTCTCCAAAGTTTCAATGCAAATACGATCGCTGCTAATTTCAGATCATGTGTAGGATATTTCTGTTCATGATGTTTTAATTGTCTCGAGGCATATGCAATTACATTCCCATGATGCATCAGTACACATCCTAGTCCGTGGTATGAAGCGTCAATGTAAATGACAAAATCTCCATGCTTATCTGGCAATACAAGTACCGGTGTGGTTACTAACCGATTCTTCGGTTCTTTAAAACTTTCCTCACATTTGTCATCCATACGAACTTTTCACTTTTTCGAGTCAACTTGGTCAGTGGCGTTGCTATCTTCACGAAATCCTTGACAAACCTTCTATAGTATCCTGCCAATCCCAAGAAACTTCGAACTTCCGTTGGTGTCTTCGGCCTTTCCCAATTTAACACAGCTTCAATCTTTATTGGGTCAACTTGAATACCTTCCCTACCAATGATATGTCCTAAAAATTGTACTTTCTACAACCAAAATTCGCATTTTGAGAACTTCGTGTACAACTGCTCCTTTTTTAGAATTTCCAAAGCAATCCTCAAATGCTCGGCATGTTCTTCTTCAGTCTTCGAATAAATCAAGATGTCATCAATAAATACAATCATAAACTTATCTAAGTACCTCTTGAATACCATGTTCATCAAGTCCATGAATGCTGCTGGTGCATTAGTCAAACCGAATGCCATTACGAGAAACTCATAATGTCCGTATCTGGTATGAAAAGCAGTCTTGGGAATTTGTTCAGCTTTTATCTTCAATTGATGATAACATGATCTCAGATCTATCTTAGAAAACCATGCGGCTCCTTTTAGCTGATCAAACAAATCTTCGATTCTTGGTAGAGGATATTTATTCATGATAGTTAACTTATTCAATTCCCGATAGTCAATGCATAGTCACATACTACCGTCTTCCTTCTTTACGAACAATACCGGTGCACTCAATGGAGATACACTGGGTCTTATGATTCCTCTGTCTAGTAGATCTTGTAATTGCGTCGATAATTCTTTCATCTCGACTTGTGTCATTCGATATGGAGCTTTTGAAACTGGTTTTGTACCTGGCGCTAAATCAATCGTAAACTCAATTTCTCGGTCCGGCGGTAACCATGGAAGCTCATCTGGAAAGACATCAGGAAATTCACATACAACTAGAATATCTTCTATCTTGGGACTTCCCTTTTCGGTATCTAATACGTAGGCTATATACATCTCACATCCTTATCGAAGCAATCGTTTGGTCTGCATTATTGTCAAAAATTTCTTTCACTATTTTTCGTCTCTGAACAGTACCGTTGCATTTTCCGCAGTTCGCAATTTCACTTTCTTGTTCGCGCAATCGATCTGAGCATTATGACAATCTAACAAATCAATTCCCAAAATAACGTCAAACTCTCATAACTTAAAAGGAATCATGTCTACGGAGAAATGATGTTCGGTTATTTTGATATCGCACGTAGGACATACTCGATCTACTGGAACTTGGTCGTCATTCGCTAATTTTATAATTAACGTCTCGCCCAACCATTCAGTTTCACAATATATCTTATCAAGGAATTCTTCAGAAATAAAAGATCGTGTAGTTCCAGAATCAGTTAGTACTTTTGAATTTACTGAATTCACCAAAAGCGTACATGCAATCACGCTAGGACTCTGCATGGCTTCTTTCATTGTCATGTTAAAATTCCTTGTTCTGGGCTGATTAGGCTGTGGTGGAGGAGGTAATGCCAACACTTTAGGAATACTAGCTTCCATTGCTGGTCATTTATAATTCCTAGCGATATGTCTTTTCTTTCCACACTGGAAACAAGTAACTTCTATTTTTCCCACTGGACATTCGTTAGAATAGTGCCCTTTCTGTTTGTATTTGAAATACGTCACATTTGCCTTGATACAGATGCCGGTATGTTTCTGACCACAAGTCTTGCAGTACAGTACTGGGACTCTAACAATTCTCTACTGGCTGGGAGCTTGGAAACGATTACCTGCTTTCTGGTTTCCTTGTCCTATCTTTTTGAAATTCATATTTGTCCGGGCTTGAAATCCCGGCTTCCTGCTGGAACGGTTTTGGAAACTTTCCTGTCCTCTTTCCTTTTGGGATCTTTCGCTCTCTCCCTCAATGATCATGGCATTCTGGACTATGGCAGTATAAGTTGTCAACTCAAAAACTGCAACTTGGCCACGGATCCACGGTCGTAATCCCTGTTGGAATCTTTGGGGTCGTTTCTCCTCAGTATCAACTTGTTCTGGAACAAACCTAGCCAACTCAGTAAACTTGGCTTCGTATTCTGTCACATACATACTTCCTTGGTTCAGCTCTAGAAATTTAATCTGCATTTAATTCTTCACATAGCGAGGAAAATGTTTCTCTAAAAATAGCTCTTTAAACCTATCTCAGACTATAATGTCTTCATCTTCTAAAGCTTTCCTAGATTCCCACCAATAATTTCCTTCTCCCTTCAAAAAGTAGCTAGCAAAATCAGTCTTTTGGTCCTCACCTACTTTCACAAGCACAAATGATTTCTCTATTTCCTTCAACCAAGTCGTAGCCTTAATAGGATCTGCAATTTCCTCAAACTCTGGAGGCTTAACTGACTGAAACTGCTTGAATGTAACAACAGGTATAGCTGGTGGTATCTGAGGTTCAGGACGAGGTGGCTGTTGTAACATTTGTTGTTGAATCTGTTGCTGCTGTTGCTACATCTGCTGCTGCATCATTACCATATGTTGTTGCATTATATGGAACATTTGGTTCATGGTATCATTGGTCTGTCCCTCTGAGTTGTTGTTGGAGGTTTCGGTTCTAGTCTTTCTCTTTGGTGCCATTTTCTGATAATAAAACAAATGATTTCTTTTTATGCATAAAAACATACTCGTGCACTCGAACAGTTTTAAGAGAAAAATCAAACTTCTTTCTACATTTGTGATTGCTTATTTCATGAAAATCTTTTTGAAATCACTACTGTACATCATTTCTCTCAAAGATAAAATGTATATTTTTCATTCATTATAGATCTTAAGTGCATTTTACTCTATATTGCCATATGTTCTGTGATGCAGGTTCAACCTCTAATGGCCTTCTTTCATTTGGTAGTCATGAGGTTAAAAACCCACAACTTTTATCCCAGACTGTATAGAAAAACACAAAAAACGGAACCAACCAACACTCTCCTACCACTAAAATGAAGTATGAATGAACGTGAGGGAGAAATTGCCTTAGAGCACCACATAAGGAAGGTTTTGAAGTCAACCCAGCAGTTATGTCTCCTACAAAGATGAGTAGTATTAAAATCAAGGCAACTACTAGCCCCCATACATCTTTTCAAAAAGATGTACTAGCTGAAAAGGCACAAAAACAGTTACTAGATCCATCCTCTCTACAGGGTGCGTCTATTGAAATTCGCTTGTCGGCCAGGGTATCCGATATAGTGTCACCACCTCAAACATAAATAATTCTTGATGCACAAGGATAAGCTACACACACAAATGATGAGTTGACGGAAACAAGAGTTTCGACCATTTTACGGTCAGATTCGATTATTCAAGGTTCTTTAATGGACCAATTGCATTTACAGGTGTTAAGAGAGGATACTGATCCAATAGCAAAATGTCAGTGGTCAGTGTCTACCTCCCCAGGCTTAAATCCCCTGAATGCATCTGCGGATAGTGGATCTGACATAGGTACAGATCGACAACTTGTTGATAATGATTCAGATTTACCTGATGAGTCACAAGGAAATGTCTTCACAAACATTAGAAAGAAACTTTGATCTTTATGCTAAATTATTTGGATCATTGTTTGCCTTACTAGAGTTCAAATCTGGAATCCTAAAAGGGAAACTAGAAACTTGTAGATTATGACTCAGATTCATCTGACGAGTCTCACAAGGATGGGGATTTGTGAACTCTCATTGCACCACCTGGGACCTCCTTAAGGATGGCTAAGGTGATTTTCCTTGCAGGTATAGCTGGATTTTGGAGCTACAAGAGGAGTGAAACACTTGTGCGAATGAGTGTAAACACGAGTGGAGAGAAGAGTGAAACACTTATGAGGTACACAAAATAGAATCACACACTCACAGTGAGGAAGAAAGAGAAACATCATATCCCATTCTCAATCCCTTAATATGGTTCTTGATACTTCGGGTCTCGAATTTGTTTATGATTGGAACCTAACTCTTAGGGACCTAACATTTATAGATTGGATAAAAACACTTCGGGACCTAACAAGTTCGGGAGATAACAATAGCTAACAATTGGTGATCTCACAGTTGGGAGGTATAAGGAGTCGGGAATATTGGTTAATAGGATAATCAACAGTGAAGCCATTTTTGCAGCATTTAAAGGGACATGATTTGTCACGCCCCCAAATCCGGGGTCAAGGGATTTGGTCGTCACTATGAAACTTCAATCCAAATCAACCTGTTTAATCAATAAATAAATGCCAGCGGAAGATATTTAGCATAAATGACCCCAACTAATCCAAGATCTTTTAAGGTTACAGTTCTAGAAACAAGAAATCCAAATTCCACAAATAATTTTTTTTCTTTCTTTTGACACTCTTTTCAATAAATTCTAACTCACAATTAAACCCACTAGTATAACTTCGAAATGAAGTATACTAGGCCCAAATAAAATACACAACTATAATATACTATAATATAAACAACTTTATACAATAGAACTTACACTAGCCCGCAAACCCTGGATCAACCACCTTCCAAAAGCTTCTTATTTGCTTCCTCGAATTACACAGCTAAACAGCGCAAGCTAATCCTCACTGGAGGTTAAATTTAAAAACAGGCAAGTATGAGCGAAAAAAATGCTCAGCAAGATCATTATGACATATATATATATGGTCGTTTTGATATAAAACCGACATCTGCAATAGTGCAGATCATTTTAAAAACATAATTGCTGAAAAAGAAAATTTATTAAAGAATCGGATAATTGTTTCTCACTGTATTCAAAACTCTTTTGGATATTTTCGAGCAAATGCTTCAGCAATACTTTAAATCTTGACGAGAATAAAACTCGTAAAATAGTATTTACGGAAATATCGTAAACAACAATAACATGAAACAATGATTATAGAATGGATCATAAACTCATTCAAAACTGAACTCTTCAAATTAATACTTACTTTGCTGTTATATCAAATTAGATATCAATACGAACTTTGATGCTCACAACACCCATACTGAAGTCAACATCAATCATCTATACTAATACCACCTTTGATATTTAACAACAAACTAAGTATAAGCATAAATCAAAATCTGAATCAAAACTGCATTTTACCATTATTCCAAAACAAAAACAGTTGATAAATCATTTATTTTATAAAAATCAAAAATGATATGATAATTTAGACTGGGATCATCCTCCGACGGACGTACTATCATATGCTGATCAGCCCGTGTGATAGCACAAGGTCATGATTCATAGAAACGTGACCCCAAAAATACGAGTACTCAAACAAAAAGGCATAACTAGCCTATGGCAAAATGGTGTCATAATATTTCATATGGCACTTAGAAATAGCCCTCCGCTGGACCGTCCGTCCCGGTCACTTACGCAATTATGATCCAATCTTAAAACCTTTTATTAAAATGGGGTCATAATAATCGACACCCGAAATAATTTTATTCTCCCAATTCTTGGGCAGGAATATTCGCAACCAAATCACTTTCTCAAAATCCAAAACATTTAAAAATCCGATAATTGGATAAGTAAAATCACTTGACTATTCTAAACATAATAGCAGATGAGTATTTGCATAAACAGAATTATTTAATTCAGCGATATGTAAAACATTTATCTATCTTGAACTGAATAGGGAAAGCAATACTTGCATGATAAGATTCAAAATAAATATCACTTGAACAATAAGTGATGATAGGGATACTTGCCTTTGGGTTTTTAGCAGTTAGTCACACTCGCAAACACGCATCTATTCTGACATTCTGTCTCAAAGCATCACCGTCTTTCTTTTCAACACTTCATCGATATGCTGGTCCTGCGATTGCTAGAAGCCAGATATCCAATGCCATTCCATCTCATTCTTTATCCAACGTCTTGTCCTGATCAGCTCGAGAGATCCGCATACTATAATTAAAAGATGTAGCTTTAATTGTCTAATCGATAATCACTCGACGAACTACGCGTCAAAATCCTATCGTCTACCCATACGATAGCCCACACATAAATATAACAGAAAAATACAGGAATCTTGACCCACATATGCACATAATTCACATAGCACGTAAGCACATAATCCACGTATCATATAATTCATATCACATAAGACTCAGTTGATCAAAACATTCGACTCGGTACGCTTAAAACTGAAATCAGATCAAAAATATGATTTATCGATCAAAAATTGATTCAGAATGACTTGTAAAACAAGCGATCTTTCGAAACAAAAGAATTTGGGTCTCGAAAGTATTTTTATTGAAAGCGGAATATTTTTCTGAGTCTGTACGCGTTCGTTTCGTATTAAACGGACGAACGGTTGATTTATTATGAATTTTTGAACATTTTTCGGAATTAAAAACGATCTCCGAATCATTTAATAATTAAATAATAGGGCTCGAACACCCGAAAATAATGTTATTAGAATTATCGAGCTTGGAAAATAATTTAAAATAATATTTTAAAGCTCGAAACTATTTTTCGGAATTTTTAAATCAAATAAATGATTAAATCTAATTAAATAATCAATTAAAATTAATTAATAACTAATTAAATTAATTAATCAATTAATATTTAAATTAATTGAATATTTAAATAATTAATTATCAACTAAAATTAATTAATTAAATAATTTGGATTTATTTTTGATTTAAAATAAATTTTCAGAATTAAAATAATGATTTTCAAAATAAAATTGAATTTTGAAATAATTTTAAAAACAAAATATGTAAAAACAGTTTAGAGGTTTTGGGTTAGGGTTTATAAAGATTGAACCCGGGTCAGGATTAAACCCAACCGGGTCGGGCAAGAACAGGAATCCGGGTCAAGATGAACTTGCCGGATCCTGCCCAGATTCCGGCCGACCATCCCGACTCCGGCGATCTCCGTTCTTCCCCTAAACACGACCTCTGCTCACGCTTCTCAGTGCCATTCGATTCCACAGACACTCTACTGACTAATTATCACAACCACAATCACGAATAACTGCTGGTTCAATTTGTCCGGTTGATTTACAACCAAAAACCGACGACCGGCATCCAAAATCCGGTGAATGATCGAAATCGCTCAATTCTAAACAAAACACAGTGATTTATACATGAAAATGATGCTCTAATCACACCCAACACGTTTATATAATCAAAAACAACCCAGGTTTAACAGAAACAAAAACCCCAAATTCGGGTATAAACCCTAAAATTATGAATTTAAAAATTACCAAACCTCAATTGATTTTGATGCTAAAATCATATAGAACAGATTGAGAGCTTCACAACGGATATTCATACTTGTGATTTGGTGTTCAATAACACCTTTAAAATTGACTTTGATTTTCAGAATTCTCCAAGAACACCAAGAACACATATTCAAGAAATTTTCAGAAAATTAAACCTCAATTTCTATATGATACTGAACCCTATTTTTGAAGTATAATATACCAAATCGACCAGAAAAACATGCTCTACAACATGGAAGCATCAAATCACATCAACAACATCAAGAACAAATTTTCTTAATTTAATTATCAAATAATTCAAATATAAATAAATAAATAAGAAAATTACCATGATTTCTGGGCAGAAACTGATGATTGATTCAGAAAGAAGATTTCGAGAGCTTCGTTTTGATATGCTGCATGCCCGAATCGGAGTTCGATAACGCCTTCGTTCGTGTGTTTGATTCTCGGGAACGTATCGGTTTCTCGGGTTTTTCTCTGTATTTACGGTGTTTTAACTGGTTGCAAATGAAAAACGGAATAAACGAAATAAGAAATAGGCTATTTATATTTATGGAATATTGTATCGTTCTGGATCGTTTTGGATCGTTAAATTAGTTGCTTAGCCGCTAAGTAACTATAAAAACGATACAATTCAATACCTGAATTGGATAATTATCAAAACCGAGCTTTTTATAAAACACTATATACGAAAATAACGTAAAAATATCCCGTCTTTCGAGAATACGGGTTTTTGTTGATTACCGAAATAACTATCGTATCGAAAATCTTGCGTCGGGCCGCGCACGGGTCAAACCGTAATCCGAATTGAAAAAGTCAAAACACGGAAAATGTCCGGAATTACCAGATTAGGTTAGGAAGGAGTTTTCGGAAGAGTTTCGGGTTGTAAAAACGCAAAAACAGTTGAAGTCGGACGATTCCCGGCTTTATAAAATAATTTTGGTAATTATTCAGAAAATAATTAATAATTCATAAATCAATATAAAATCATCTAACAGTCCAAAAATTACCAGAAAAATATCACAATTATCTATATTCTATTCTGAACATATAAAAATTAGAACACTCAAGGAATATCACATATAAACACCCAAACATCAATTCCACTTATCATATAATTCACAAAAATTCACATAAAAATCACATAATAATTCCAAATAATTATAATAATAATATTTGAAAATATGAGATATTACAATCTACCCCCCTTATAAGGATTCCGTCCTCGGAATCAGCAGACGAAAGCACTAAGGGTTTTCTAACCAACTTTCCAAATCTTGTAAACGCAACTTTTCTCAAATTTTTTAATAACACTGCAATTCCTTATACCATACAGTTACCACGTGAGCTTCACTCTGCATTATTATTCCATCTACATCTTTTGACCAATTCCTCAATAGAATCACTTTTACTGATCGCGAGAAAGAAGAATAGAGAGAAAGATAGAGAGAAGAAAAGAAAGAAAAATAGAGAGAGAAATAAAAGAACAGATTGACTTCGCTATATGCCACCGATATTCTAATCGCATTGCAGTCCACTGTCGTCCTTCGTAATTTCATCACATCGCCTTACTTTGACTTGAACAGGATACTCAACTTAACTTGATTGGCATACCTTCAAATATTTGGAATGATAAAATCATAGAATTTCAAAAAGAAGAGAATTTGATATCATAACGGGACCAAAATCTGAATTTGAGAAAAAGTATTGTTGAAATGAAGGAATAACTGAGAGATCAATATG
Organism: Apium graveolens; assembly: GCF_009905375.1. Classification (NCBI taxonomy): domain Eukaryota; kingdom Viridiplantae; phylum Streptophyta; class Magnoliopsida; order Apiales; family Apiaceae; genus Apium; species Apium graveolens. The sequence goes on along the minus strand of NW_027418282.1, from coordinate 20,164 downwards.
ATCAAACGAACTTAGTATTGCGTGTCCAAATTAAGACACTACTAAAGGTTGTTAACCTTCATGTATTCACAATACACACAAGTGATGGCGTCCCATCCAACTCCTATCACACAGACAGGTATACCTTGTGTCCCCTACAGTTAGGGTTGTTCATCTCTGTCAGAATAAAAGAATATCAACGGAATTGAAAATCAAATGAATAAAACTGAAAAGATTTCAAAGATGATATTTCTGAAGGAAATGAAATCCAGAGAACAAAAATTCTGACACCAAATGAGCAAGTGGTGTCACATCACCAAGAAACTATCCACCAAATAAGAAAAGTGGAATTAATTATCATAACTTGACAGAGCTATCAAAACCTGAAAAATAGGCTTCATGACAGCCTCTGGCACATTTAAAACACAATTATGATTGAAAATGAGTGTTAGGGAATATATCCTCTAACAATTACTTCTTTTGAGAGATGTCAAAAGGAATTATAGAAAGAGAAGGTATTGCCAAAGTCTTAATATTTATCTTCAATTTGAACTCTCCAGTTAAATCGTCACCCACTTCTAGACACTTCTTCACGTTCCAAGGATATCGATAATCTCCATCGTCGTCGAAATGTAGTAGCCTCGGAAGATTCCACAATAGAAGTTTGCAGCTTCCCAGAGTCCCATCCAGCTCAGCATAATCATCTCAAACAAATGCGCCTATCTTAACTTACTCGTTAGTACTATATTCGATAGTCCAACAGGAACTCGATATGAGCTCAAACGTCCTCACATAGCTATACACACTCTTACACACTCTCGTTTCTAGTTTACTATAACCTCAGCTCTGATACCAACCTGTCACGCCCCCAAATCCGGGGTCAAGGGATTTGGTCGTCACTATGAAACCTCAATCCAAATCAACCTGTTTAATCAATAAATAAATGCCAGCGGAAGATATTTAGCATAAATGACCCCAACTAATCCAAGATCTTTTAAGGTTACAGTTCTAGAAACAAGAAATCCAAATTCCACAAATAAATTTTTTTCTTTCTTTTGACACTCTTTTCAATAAATTCCAACTCACAATTAAACCCACTAGTATAACTTCGAAATGAAGTATACTAGGCCCAAATAAAATACACAACTATAATATACTATAATATAAACAACTTTATACAATAGAACTTACACTAGCCCGCAAACCCTGGATCAACCACCTTCCAAAAGCTTCTTCTTTGCTTCCTCGAATTACGCAGCTAAACAGCGCAAGCTAATCCTCACTGGAGGTTAAATTTAAAAACAGGCAAGTATGAGCGAAAAAAATGCTCAGCAAGATCATTATGACATATATATATATGGTCGTTTTGATATAAAACCGACATCTGCAATAGTGCAGATCATTTTAAAAACATAATTGCTGAAAAAGAAAATTTATTAAAGAATCGGATAATTGTTTCTCACTGTATTCAAAACTCTTTTGGATATTTTCGAGCGAAATGCTTCAGCAATACTTTAAATCTTGACGAGAATAAAACTCATAAAATAGTATTTACGGAAATATCGTAAACAACAATAACATGAAACAATGATTATAGAGTGGATCATAAACTCATTCAAAACTGAACTCTTCAAATTAATACTTACTTTGCTGTTATATCAAATTAGATATCAATACGAACTTTGATGCTTACAATACCCATACTGAAGTCAACATCAATCATCTATACTAATACCACCTTTGATATTTAACAACAAACTAAGTATAAGCATAAATCAAAATCTGAATCAAAACTGCATTTTACCATTATTCCAAAACAAAAACAGTTGATAAATCATTTATTTTATAAAAATCAAAAATGATATGATAATTTAGACTGGGATCATCCTCCGACGGACGTACTATCATATGCTGATCAGCCCGTGTGATAGCACAAGGTCATGATTCATAGAAACGTGACCCCAAAAATACGAGTACTCAAACAAAAAGGCATAACTAGCCTATGGCAAAATGGTGTCATAATATTTCATATGGCACTTAGAAATAGCCCTCCGCTGGACCGTCCGTCCCGGTCACTTACGCAATTATGATCCAATCTTAAAACCTTTTATTAAAATGGGGTCATAATAATCGACACCCGAAATAATTTTATTCTCCCAATTCTTGGGCAGGAATATTCGCAACCAAATCACTTTCTCAAAATCCAAAACATTTAAAAATCCGATAATTGGATAAGTAAAATCACTTGACTATTCTAAACATAATAGCAGATGAGTATTTGCATAAACAGAATTATTTAATTCAGCGATATGTAAAACATTTATCTATCTTGAACTGAATAGGGAAAGCAATACTTGCATGATAAGATTCAAAATAAATATCACTTGAACAATAAGTGATGATAGGGATACTTGCCTTTGGGTTTTTAGCAGTTAGTCACACTCGCAAACACGCATCTATTCTGACATTCTGTCTCAAAGCATCACCGTCTTTCTTTTCAACACTTCATCGATATGCTGGTCCTGCGATTGCTAGAAGCCAGATATCCAATGCCATTCCATCTCATTCTTTATCCAACGTCTTGTCCTGATCAGCTCGAGAGATCCGCATACTATAATTAAAAGATGTAGCTTTAATTGTCTAATCGATAATCACTCGACGAACTACGCGTCAAAATCCTATCGTCTACCCATACGATAGCCCACACATAAATATAACAGACAAATACAGGAATCTTGACCCATATATGCACATAATTCACATAGCACGTAAGCACATAATCCATGTATCATATAATTCATATCACATAAGACTCAGTTCATCAAAACATTCGACTCGGTACGCTTAAAACTGAAATCAGGTCAAAAATATGATTTATCGATCAAAAATCGATTCTGAATGACTTGTAAAACAAGCGATCTTTCGAAACAAAAGAATTTGGGTCTCGATAGTATTTTTATTGAAAGCGGAATATTTTTTTGAGTCTGTACGCGTTCGTTTCGTATTAAACGGATGAACGGTTGATTTATTACGAATTTTTGAACATTTTTCGGAATTAAAAATGATCTCCGAATCATTTAATAATTAAATAATAGGGCTCGAACACCCGAAAATAATGTTATTAGAATTATCGAGCTTGGAAAATAATTTAAAATAATATTTTAAAGCTCGAAACTATTTTTCGGAATTTTTAAATCAAAAATAAATGATTAAATCTAATTAAATAATCAATTAAAATTAATTAATAACTAATTAAATTAATTAATCAATTAATATTTAAATTAATTGAATATTTAAATAATTAATTATCAACTAAAATTAATTAATTAAATAATTTGGATTTATTTTTGAATTAAAATAAATTTTCAGAATTAAAATAATGATTTTCAAAGTAAAATTGAATTTTGAAATAATTTTAAAAACAAAATATGTAAAAACAGTTTAGCGGTTTTGGGTTAGGGTTTATAAAGATTGAACCCGGGTCAGGATTAAACCCAACCGGGTCGGGCAAGAACAGGAATCCGGGTCAAGATGAACTTGCCGGATCCTGCCCAGATTCCGGCCGGCCATCCCGACTCCGGTGATCTCCGTTCTTCCCCTAAACACGACCTCTGCTCACGCTTCTCAGTGCCATTCGATTCCACAGACACTCTACTGACTAATTATCACAACCACAATCACGAATAACTGCTGGTTCAATTTGTCCGGTTGATTTACAACCAAAAACCGACGACCGGCATCCAAAATCCGGTGAATGATCGAAATCGCTCAATTATAAACAAAACACAGTGATTTATACATGAAAATGATGCTCTAATCACACCCAACACGTTTATATAATCAAAAACAACCCAGGTTTAACAGAAATAAAAACCCCAAATTCGGGTATAAACCCTAAAATTATGAATTTAAAAATTACCAAACCTCAATTGATTTTGATGCTAAAATCATATAGAACAGATTGAGAGCTTCACAACGGATATTCATACTTGTGATTTGGTGTTCAATAACACCTTTAAAATTGACTTTGATTTTCAGAATTCTCCAAGAACACCAAGAACACATATTCAAGAAATTTTCAAAAAATTAAACCTCAATTTCTATATGATACTGAACCCTATTTTTGAAGTATAATATACCAAATCGACCAGAAAAACATGCTCTACAACATGGAAGCATCAAATCACATCAACAACATCAAGAACAAATTTTCATAATTTAATTATCAAATAATTCAAATATAAATAAATAAATAAGAAAATTACCATGATTTTTGGGCAGAAACTGATGATTGATTCAGAAAGAAGATTTCGAGAGCTTCGTTTTGATATGTTGCACGCCCGAATCGGAGTTCGATAACGCCTTCGTTCGTGTGTTTGATTCTCGGGAACGTATCGGTTTCTCGGGTTTTTCTCTGTATTTACGGTGTTTTAACTGGTTGCAAATGAAAAACGGAATAAACGAAATAAGAAATAGGCTATTTATATTTATGGAATATTGTATCGTTCTGGATCGTTTTGGATCGTTAAATTAGTTGCTTAGTCGCTAAGTAACTATAAAAACGATACAATTCAATACCTGAATTGGATAATTATCAAAACTGAGCTTTTTATAAAACACTATATACGAAAATAACGTAAAAATATCCCGTCTTTCGAGAATACGGGTTTTTGTTGATTACCGAAATAACTATCGTATCGAAAATCTTGCGCCGGGCCGCGCACGGGTCAAACCGTAATCCCAATTGAAAAAGTCAAAACACGGAAAATGTCCGGAATTACCTGATTAGGTTAGGAAAGAGTTTTCGGAAGAGTTTCGGGTTGTAAAAACGCAAAAACAGTTGAAGTCGGACGATTCCCAGCTTTATAAAATAATTTTGGTAATTATTCAGAAAATAATTAATAATTCATAAATCAATATAAAATCATCTAACAGTCCAAAAATTACCAGAAAAATATCACAATTATCTATATTCTATTCTGAACATATAAAAATTAGAACACTCAAGGAATATCACATATAAACACCCAAACATCAATTCCACTTATCATATAATTCACAAAAATTCACATAAAAATCACATAATAATTCCAAATAATTATAATAATAATATTTGAAAATATGGGATATTACATGATTGATCAGACTATGACCTTTTATTTCTATTCCAACCATGTAAAATATGAAAACTCCTTCAGACAACAACATACATTCCTTCTCTAAGGGGGAGATAAAAGATTATATAATAGTTTGGAGGATTCCTCAACTAAGGGAGAGAAATAGTAGGGAGGAGGAAAAAGGTAAAGCGCATGTATAATACAACACACCATTGTTTTTTTGTAACTGTGGATCCTATTGTACGGGAGATATGGTAAACACGAAGGTGATTTCCTAGTGATCAGAAGAAGTGGATTTGGTTCATCACTGTTCTTTCATAAGGGGAGAAGCAAGAGAGATATGCGCTTCTCAACTGGAAATATGGTTGTACAAAAGAGGCTGCTGGTAATTACTTCAAGACTGAGAAGTATTATCTGGCAGAGATTTGAAGAACCAAGGAAATGAAGATAAAACTACTTGAAGATCAGTTCAGTGCTAGAGGAACAAGCATCTTTCATTTCAGTTACTCAAGAAATCTGTAAATGCAGAATTTGATCCAGAATATCAGTGGCATTATTTACAAGTCCTTGTACTTTACATTTTCTAGTTGTTAGTTGAGTTATCATCTCTATTTAATTTGTTTGTTAGATTTAACAATCAAATAGGGGGAGATTTTTGGTGAGACTGTGTAGCTGTATGAACAGTAACGTGATAACTCAATATGAGAATAACACTAGAACATGACAGGTTAATAATACTACGTCTACCCAAGAAATCAGAAAAAATGAAGACAAGGAAAATATAAAAAATAAAAAGATTAGAAGAAGGCTTGAAGTCTGTTTACAGGTCACTGAAAGAAGTTCATTAATATGATCATGTCTTAGTGAAGAATAAAGGTTAAAGACTTTCAAGGTTTCAGAAATGATGAAGATTCAGTGTATAAGTGCTACTAAAAGATTTCAGTGAATTAGCATTGATTGAAGATAGACAGTATTTGAAGCATAAGAATCTGAAGAATTGAAGACATAGTATAGACAGAGGTTAAAGAAGACAGCTGCCATCTTGAAGTTATACTCACTGACATGGCGTCGGTGAAGAACAGTGAATGAAGTATTCAAGATTGTTGTACCAATGAAGACATTGTCTAAATTACCAAAAAAAGTATTACAGTAAAAGTACATTTGTTTATTGACAGTCAGTGTTTGAAGCGATAGAGTTGTTGCAAGCTTAACAATGTAATCAAGTCTATAATAAGAAGACTTGAATCGGATTTAGTTGTCTGTGAACCAAACCAGTTGTACTAGGCGTCAACAGCTCATAAAAGGAATCTGGGTGTAATAACCCCAAAAATTTTGGACTTTTTATAACCCTTGTGAATATTGATTTTGCTGATTAAGGAATTTTTTCATGCCACACTATATAGGAGTACTGTTATAGAAATTCTAAGATCTTATTAGTACTTTATATGGGATATAAGTGTATGTAAAGATCGTCAGAATCCAAATTCGAACACTTTGATTTTTCCCGAAAATCCACCAGATACCGAAAGAATTGAGTATAAGGTAACATGATTAAAAGGATTTAAATTCAAGGATTTTAAGAGAGGATCATAAAAGGAATATAAAATATTGAGAAAGGTTTAGGGGAACCCAAGTAATAAGATCCCGAATATGATCCCTCGAACGATCACCGAGAACGAGAGTGAAGCGAACCGTAAAACAAATAAGCGACCAAGGATCAAGCTTATATAAGTAACCAAAGGATTAACCAAATAATTAAGCACTAATAAAAGAGATTAGAGGAGGATGACATCATCAAACCATAAGGGAAGGACATGTGGCAAAGGAATGATGCAAGCAATGACATGTGTGAGTGATGTCATCACTTTATCAAGATATTTGTTCAAAAATCTCCTCCACCAAGCATTTCTTTCTCATTTCCCAAGGAAAAACAAGCAAGCAAAAGATCTCCCCCATTTCTTTTTCTTCCATTCGGCCTTTTCAAGAAATGAAGAAATAGATTTTCAAAACTCAAGTTCTAGGCCATGGAAAATTACAAGGTTTGTTTCCTTGGATCCTATATTTCATAACTTAGTTATACCATGAGTTTAAGATCAAGATTCCATGGTTTGCTTAGCTAATCCACTCATCAAAGATGATGATGAATATTAGTGAATAATAACTTACTTTGATTTTCTTGATTGTCATGAAAGCTTAAGGTTGATTAAGCATAGATCAAGGTTCCTAGAGGCTTGTTAGTGACTACCCACTCTCCAAGGAAGGTATAAATTCTTGAACCCTTAGTTTTAAGTTTGGTTTGTTTGGATGATAATGGTTCTTAGATGAATGGGTTTAGCTTGATGTTGATGGATGTTAAATTTTTGTTGAATTGGTGATGATTTGGTATAGTTTAAACTTTGGAAATCGTTAGGTTATAGCCGTCGTAATGCCCGATTTTCTATAAACTGTTTTGTGATTAACTGTTGGACCCGAACACCCCCTTCTATAAACTAACCAATTCCATGATTAGATAGGTTATGTTTCAAGCTTCGTTTTGATATGTGGTTCGTTTGAATCCGATGTACGGTTTAGGAAAAACGACCATTTTAAGTAACGACATTTCGCGACCGAACCATTACCCCTCGCCTTACTTTGAAACCTTGGTTAAGGCCCTTAAATGACTAATTGGAGTATGAAAAATTTATGTAAAGTGGATTAGGCAGTTGGTAAGGTGCTCACAAAATAATCGCCTTAAAACTCTTAATGTTTAATTTATTAAAAATGGTGGAGCCGAGGGTACACGAGCGACTTAAGTGAATCGTTAAGCGCTAAAGCGAACGTTAGGGTTCAATTGGTTAAAGTCTAGTTTCTTAAGCGACCGGGGTTTAATTCTGACTTATGTTGTTGTTCATAGGTTATCGGATCCACTCTAAGCTTAAGTCTATCCGGGAGCACTCAGGCAAGTTTTCTACCCGTTATACTGTTGTTGTGATGTAAATATATGTATATGCATTATCTTGTGATAAGTGCATGATTGTTATTAGCAAATCTTGCAATATATTGGAGCATGTGATATGGTATATATGCATATCTGTTTCGTAATCTTGATATCTAATTGTTGATTCAATTGCTTATAAGTTGCATAATACCTATGCTAGAGATAAGCAGTAGTTGCGTATACCCTTAGTATAGGCGACCCAAAGGTGAACATATTTCTAAACCGGGAGTCGATGTTCCCGAGTATAATATATATATATATATATATGTGGATATAGTTTTCAAAACTATTAATCGAATAAGGTTTATTCAATAACTTTATTTGTATTAATGAATATTATCTTGAATATTCATTCGAGCACTAATGACTCCTTTTATTTTATTTAATGAATATTATTTTGAATATTCATTCGAGAACTTATGACTCCGCTTATTTTATTAAATAATATTCTTTATTTTATTAAAGAATAATGTTTCGATAATCAAACTTATTTTCGATTATTCAAATAAAGATCGTGCTTTCGTATAAGTATATCTTTGGTTATTTATTATTCATTTCAAGTATGAGTTTTTTTTAAAACTTCTACTTCAATTATTTTTATAAAGATTATCCTTATGGGAATATTATTTAAATAATAATATTCAGATATTTTCTAATATATCGGGACTGATTTATTTCATTAAATCAGCATTACTCCAAACATTCTTAAAAATGTTTTCGAGTCTTCAAAATGATTTTTAAAAGATTAGAGCGGATCCCAAAACTCATTTTTATATTTAAGATCTTCCTTTCGAAGGGAATTTAAATACTCGCTCAAAACCTGGGGGGATCCGGCTCAGTGGTGTATTTTACATTCGCAGCGAGGTTGCTATTTTGAGAAAACATCTTGATTACTTGCCCATCGTTCGGGAAGTAAGTTCATCTATTTGAGTCGGCATAAGCAACATGGGCTCAGTGGGCGTCCATGAAAGTGTAAGTGGCTCAGTGGGAGTCCATCAAATGTGTAAGTGGCTGAGTGGTAGTCCAACATAAGGTCCTATTGCGGCCAGGGTGATGACCAGTGGGGAATTCGTCCATCTACTAGTAGAAAAGGTTACTTATTGGTATCTTTGCCTGATCAGCAAGATATCAGGTTTATGCCAAGGTTTTCTCCTTTCCAAATTCATTGGATATTGCAACTCTGTTTATAATTTTCATAACAGAGGTTTTCAAGGAGTGTATGAAATGTATATATATAGGTGTATATATATATCGGGACTTAATGAAATATCTCGTAACTTCATTATTTATAATGATATTTCAAAGATTGAATCTATTCAAGTCTTTTCTTGTAGTCTCATCTATGTGATGAACTTTTGAAACTGATTATACCTTGAACGGTGGTAGTTCAAGCAATATTCGGAAAAGATATAAGTATATTGGAGTATCTCGTAACTTCACCTTTTCAACTTATATCTGGTTAATGATTATCTTATGCATGACAAAGATTTTCACAAAAACGTTGAGACAAGGTTAGATATATGAGATCACCTTGCAACGATATTTTTATACAGTTATAAACTGGAACTCTGTGTTTATTATGCATGGAAGAGGACTTCCAAGATTTTGAAAAGTATATGTACATATATACTGAATATTTTGCGACTTGGTCGCGTTAAGAGATCAAACTTGTTTCATTTCTTTTTGACCAAGACTTTCATGAGTGCTATGAGTATGCTCATATATTGTAAATTATTATACATATTATTTTGGTGGGCTTGTTGCTCACCCTTACTTTCTTCTTTCATCACACAACAACAGATAGACAAGATGAACATGATCAAGCTCCCAATTCGTGAGCGGTTAGGAAACGTTCCGCAGTTTCCTGTAGGCGTTGATGCCGTTGTAGCTGAGGTAGGAGCTACCAATAGGCTAGGTTTTCAACTTTTGATGTACCAGACTTATGTATATTTATGAATTGTAATAATGGCAAGGAATATGTAAATTATTCAGAAACCCTTTTTAAGGTGAAATGGTTTATAATTGTGGAATAAAATGACTTGTGTTATTTTTGGTATTCATCTCTGAGACTATAACTTGTGGTGTGTGTGAGTATATTATGGGGTCACAGTACGCAGTAGTTGGTTGACTGTTAAGATTAAGTATTGATAAGGGAAATGGAACTCGTGACAACCTGGATCTCCGACCCCGGATTTGGGGGTGTTACACTGGGTATTATTTATAGAAGAATTGTTAAGTTGAGGAACGTACTTGGATTGAACATTTATCTGTTAAAGTACGAGAAGAGGTGCACAGGGTACAGCTAAACAGCTAGAGGGATTGGCCTAGTTCAAAGTTTAATTGTTAAATTAAATAAATTTATTTAATGGACTTTAATATAATTTAATTAATAAACTTAAAATGATTTATTCTATAAACTTTAAATAAGTTTATTTTATAAATCTAAATTAGTTTATTTAAATAAGTTATATTCAAGTTTATTTTATAAATTAATTTAGTTACAATTTAAATTTAAAAGAAAAGTAAAACAAAAAAGAGAGAAAGAAAGAAAAGAAAAAAAACAAAAAAAACAAAAATAAAGACAAAAAGAAAAATAAAAGAAACAAAAGAAACCAGGCAACCAAGTGGTCGCGGGTTAACAAACAAGCTCTCCAGTTGCCATTTTGTTTTAGTACAAGTATATGTACTAGATTGGTCACAGGTTAGCTTTTGTTTAAAAGCTTCAAATATACTCCATCCCCCTCCTGTAGTCGCAGGTTAGCTGGTCGCAGGTTACAAGGAATATACCCGGTCACAACTTACTCCTCAGCCACAGCTTTGTTGAACATTCAGTTGATTTGTGTGGTTAATTTTCAGCCACATATTGCAGTTGAATATAAAGTCTACACAAAGCAGCAGAAGCATTCAAAAATTGAGTTTGTATTGTTATGTTCATCTTCTCTCCAAAAAGAGCTGAAGAACTGAAGCAAAGAGAGATAGAGGAGATACACACACAAATCTATATCAGTTATTCTTCTCACCGGAGTAATGTTATAATGCCCAATTTAACTCTTGTATATTCATAGGGGCATTATAAACGTGACCCGATAATTAAATCCTTAGACAAACAAAAGCTAGATCATTGTATAGGATTTAATTTGTTGATCTTTGTAGAAGTTAGGAACTTTATTGTTATTAGATTGTAGCCGGTTAATTTATTTATCAGAGTGTAGCAACACCCCTCACAGATTTATATATGAATATCTATTTCCCGAATATCTTGTGTTCCTCGTTTTACTATTGCAAACACTATTCACCTCAAGAACACGGAACCACTAACCGGACTCTAAATTATTTATCCGTAAAAGATTCGAAAGAATTTTTTAATTTAGTGAGTATCGTATTCAATCCCCTAAGATACTTGGGGACCTAACACTTTTGTTGGCGTCGTTTAATATTTGATACTATCAAATAAAATATTACTATATAAAATTTTCTCTTTTAGGTTTACAACAGATGGCTGCGACAAGCAATTTAAAGAGTCATTGTTGTACCGTTTCTATTTTCCGTGAGCAATTTAATATATTGATTTTCAGTTCTAGGGTCTTTTATCCATTGCGCTTATTGACTTTTTACTTCTTCTTTTTCTGCATATAGCCTTGAACGGCGGAGAATGGAAAATGAAAGATGCTACTTTCAATCGCAACCAAAGTTGGGTCAGTCTGGGTATGTGGGTATACCTTTGCTTAATTTGTATGTGATTACTGTGTTTTTGGATTGTGCTAATCGTTATACACTATTTTATTTTAGTATTAATAAATCTTTATATTGGCCTCTCTTACCATTCTTTGCAGACTAAAAACGATTGGGAGTAGAGCAGTCGTTTCAGATTGATGATGTGTTGGCCTCTCTTACTTGACTATTGTTCACAACTTAATGTTGCAACTAGTAATAACTATGGAAATGGACTATGTAATTACATGTATTAGGTAGTATTATGGTTAACTGTTTGCTTCTTTTATTTTCATTAACAGTACCACATGCAAAAATAAGAAAGTTGCACATAACTTGAGTTGGGGTTGGTATCCTGTAAAATCACAAGCTTAGTGGTGAGCATTTGTATTATGGTGTAAGCAGTTGGTGCATGCGTAGATCAACTGAATCTCTATGAAGTTGTATGTTGAGTAATGAACTTGGCTGTGGTCATTTGGAAGAGATGACCTAATCCCTTATAAATATGATTTTAGACAAAAGGGCACATACATGTCAATATTTTAAACTTTTTATTGTCAAAATTATATTTAAAAAATAAGGTTTTATTTACGCCCAATTTAAATCCAAGTTGAAAAGTTTAGATTTGTTTTTATATATGTGTGTGCGTAATACTTGCTCTTATTATGACTTGTTCTTTTATTAAGGTATTATGTTAGTATTGAAAGTAGGAAAAACATACTGGTTTGCTCTGTGGGACATTAGACCATATGTTCTGAATTTGTGGTGTTTAATTATTAGTCAAAATTAAATGCACAGGTTGGGAGTTCTAGTGAAATCAGCTGTTGTTTGTCCTTTTTTCATGAAGTAGCAACTTTCAAGTTTTCTCTGAGTGGAGGATTCGTTCTAGTGTAAATAACTTGAAAAGTTTTAAAGAGAAAGCAAAGAACAACTATGTAGAAGAAAACTTGAATATGAAAACTGATTCTAGAGAGTAATGTAATCTTTATATTAAGGACCACACAAACATCATGTGTCCTTATATTTTACTATAATGCTCCTACCATAACAAACTTCAACAAGTACCAGACTAACCCTGAACTTGACAAAACATCTAGACCCTACATAGAAGTATCAGAAAAATTAACCAACTTACATAGTTGTATGTGGCTGATTTTATTTAAGAATAGAAACAATAAATGACTCAGTAAAAAAATAAATATCAGTTTACTACATTGCTACATTGCACCCTCTTTGTCTGCATCTTCATTATCCCCCCTTAAGTGGGGTGGATGCTGTGCTGAGGCTCCAATCTTGCGAACAAGGTAGTTATGCTACTTCACAATCAAGGATTTTGTGAGGACATCAGCGAGCTGAGAGTGAGAGGGGACATGAGTTGTGACAACTGCTCCTTCAACAATTATATCCCGTATAAATGGCAATCAATTTCGATGTGTTTCGTGCGCTCGTGAAAGACTGGATTTGCAGCGATTGAAAGAGTAGCCTGATTATCACTTTTGATGACAATGGGTGGTAAATCAATGAGCCTCATATCCTTAAGCAAAGATGAAAGCCAAGTTACTTCGCAGCACGTGAAAGCCATTGCTCTATATTCTGCTTCCGCTATTGATCGAGCTACAAGGGACTGTTTTTTGGTTTCCACAAAACAGGAGATGTCCGCAACAACACACAGTAGCTATATATAGATTTACAAGTAGTAGGGTAGCTAGCCCAGTCACTATCACAGTATGCAATGAGTTGGGCAGCAAACGAAGATGCCAGCAATATTCCTTATGCAGGATTGTTAAGAAGGTATCTCAATTCACGTTTAGCAGCTTGCATGTGAACATTCGTAGGATTATGCATGAACTGGGCCAGACTGTGGACTGGAAATGAGAGTTTTGGATGAATTATTGTTAGGTATATGAGCTTTTTCATCAAACGTTGTTATGGAGTAGGATTTGTTAGGGCGAAAATACGCACTAAAATTCACGCAAGTATACGCGTGCGCAAGTAGTATAAGATATAAATCAGATTCGTTCCCACAGAGACTGGTTTAGGTTAAGTTCAATTTATGCACCTATGCAACAATGTATGGTTATCGCTCAATGCTAAGACAAATAACAAATTGGGTTTTTGATTAAACTAAGAGATTAAACTAACAATTATAACTAAGAGAACAAGAATGGTTGAATTAATATATATGACAAACATGGGATTCTAACTTCATTAAATACTTCATTCAATAGCCTTATTGTTCTTAACCTTAGCATGTGATGGTGATGACACTAATCAGATAACACGAAACTAGTAAACGCCAACTTTCGTTGTACGATTACCCTACTACCAAGCATCCACAAAAGAGATAGAAGTTGAATAGACACCAATTATGCTTAGTCCTTATATGTCTATAAGAATTGAAAATATAACGGTTTAATGCGCAAGTTATCTATCGTGATTACATAGGGTAAGTAAGATGGTTAAAATTACCTACGAATCATGCATAACAAATACATGAACCTATGCTAGCATGACAAGTTCTAAACCTCTATATTCATTGTCGCTTCAATAGAGATTAACACGCTATCTTATATGTTAAGTACGCACATAAGACGAATAAGCACAACCAATACTAGGATATCAATCAATCACCACACACCAAGATATCGTAACAAATTAATTATTGAAATCCATAAGTAAATCCGCTACAATCCCATGATAACGATTAGCCCATAATTGAACTCATCGTCATCATGGGTTCCAATGAAAGCATGGTATAAAACAAGGTCTTAATAAACTGAATAATAATCAAAGTACGAATAAAAAAGGTCTAGGTTCAACAAGAATGAAAACGAGCATCCAAAGTTACAACTATTTTCAAAGAATCACAATTAGAAAACAAGATCTTCTTTTTCGGAGTTGTTTTATGCTTCTAGGTCTTCTCCTTGATCTCCTAATCTTCCCGGATGATGAAAACCCTTTTTTTTAAGTATATATAAGCCCATAGTGGACCTGTACCTTTAAAATTATCAAATTCCACTCAAAAAAGGCTTTTTCAGCGAAATCAGCCGCGCATCAGCATGCGGTCGCGTGCGGATCTGACGCGGCCGCGTGTTGGCATGCGGTCGCGTGCGGCCGCGTGGGCGGCTTCTGGAAAATTCTGATGAATCTTATTTTGGCCATAACTTGAGTTCTACTCGTCAGAATTAGGCCATTCAACTGACCACGCGAATCTAACAAGATTCTCTACAACTTGACAATGGCCTTGGATTCCAAATCTGATTACTTTTCATCATATTTCCTTTAAAAGCTCCTTTCTTCATTTAACTGATACCTGAAATGCAATAACACAAAAACACATCAAAATACCAATAACTTGAGTCCAAAACACCAATTTAAGCTTGTAATAAAGTGTTCCAAGTGGATATAAAATCCACTTATCACACCCCCAATCTTGAATTGATGCTTGTCCTCAAGCATAAACAGACTCAAAATTGCAAAACAAACTTAATATATGAATGTAACTACGTGAATGCAACTAAACGATAATGCAATCGATCCCCTCAGAATAACCATAACCAAATGAATAAGCCAATGCCTCTAAGAATGCAATGACTTAAACAAAGTTCGAATAAATCCCACAAACTAACTCACAAACCAGAAACGTGTGTGTGTGGAATGCTTAATAGATATGTCTCGATACTAGATCAATAACCATAACTTATCTATCATCGATACAATTAAAAGTTTATAAATAGAATAAACAATAAACGCATTATGACTCACAACACCTCCTTTCTACTAGAGTTATACAAGGATTCACACTATTATTGAACACATAACAAAAATGCTTATTTGACCGTGCAATGAATGAGGTCCCAAAAGACTTATGTAATAATACCCATGTAGCGGGCGTTAGGTTAGCGGATCCCAGATTATAAAAGCCTTAGGTCACTAGGCACAAAGTCCCCTAGAACTTAATAACTCGAGTATTAAAGAGCTCACTCTTGATCAATTATGCATAAACACATACTTTTTTCTCTTTTTATTTTTTATTTTTTTCAATAATTTCTGAATGAGTGCGTTTCGCTCCATCTCATTCAACCCTAGACTACTCATAAAAAAATGAAAGCTATTATTATAAGAAAACTCGATCAACGGCAAGTGATCATCTCAACTTCCTTTAAAGTCTATTGCACAGACTCTCAACATATCCTCTAGTGTCTGGATGGTCCTTTAACTCTGCCCATCCGTTTGGGGATGGTAAGCTGTACTCATATTTAACTTGGTCCCCGCACATTCTTAAAAGCTCCTCCAAAATCTGGAGTTGAACCTGGGGTCTCGGTCTGAGACAATGGACGCTGGGACTCCATGTCGTGTCACTATTTCCTTAAGGTAAATGTCCACCAGTCTATCGACCGTGTATCTCTCATTGATAGGAATGAAATGAGCTGACTTTGTCAGTCGGTCTATAATCACCCATATAGCATCATGATTGGCTTTCGTCCTTGGTAAGCCGACAACAAAATCCATGGCTATCTGTTCCCATTTCCATTCGGGAATCTCCAGGGGTCGTAAAAGTCCACTGGGTCTCTAGTGCTGTGCCTTTACTCTTTGGCAAGTCAAACATTTGCTTACCCATTCTGCTACGTCCCTCTTCATGTTGGGCCACCCGTAATACTCCTTCAACTCCCTATACATCTTGGTTCTTCCCGGGTGAATGGAATACTTTGAACTATGGCTTTCATCCAAAATCTCGTCTTTAACCTCTTGAACATTCGGAACCCAAATCCGGTAGGAGTACCTCATTATCCCTTTATCATCTCTCTCAGTATAGATCTCTTCTCCAGTCATTGACTCTCTGTGTTAGGTCACACACACACTGTAGAGGGGGTGAATACAGTGTATAATACAATCAAATCGAACTTTAATATATTAAGTAACAGAAAACAAACTTTATTGAAATAATAAACTCTATTACAGTATGGAACTGTTACCTCTCAGTGTTGAACAAATATCACGAGAGCTGCTAGGGTTACAATGAATAAACTTCTCGAATA
This sequence comes from Apium graveolens, assembly GCF_009905375.1. NCBI lineage: Eukaryota > Viridiplantae > Streptophyta > Magnoliopsida > Apiales > Apiaceae > Apium > Apium graveolens. The sequence goes on along the minus strand of NW_027418282.1, from coordinate 3,341 downwards.
TATGATAACACTTATAGTGTAAACCCTATGTCTGTGTTTATATACCACACAGTTACAAGATAATTGCTAATTGATATGGAATATAATTCTGCTTCCTAAAATATATCAATCAGATATCTTTTCTTCCAAGTATTCCATTCTTCACGGAATTCCTTCTTCATGCATATCTCTTCTTATATTTATCTCGATCTTCTTTCCTTTAATCAGCTACTGTCCTTCTCTAATCATCCTTCAGCACTTAAGTTCTGATATCTAACTTCTAATAATTATCTCCTGATAATATAAGTACTGATATCCTTAAGTCCTGACTTCCAGTATAAGTATTGATCAACAGTTAAGTACTGATTTGTCCTGTTAAGTAAGATCTGAAATCTAAACATAAATTATATTAGCCATGACATTATCAAATATATCTAACAATCTCCCCCAACTTGTAAATTAGCATAATATACAAGTTTAACAGATATTTGATGATGTCAAAAACATTAAGTACAAATACATGAGAATTAGACTAGATAACTACAACTTACAGTCCTTAAAGCTTTACCAATATTCAACTTCTGATAACAACTTCAGTCTGTACAAATATCAAAATTTAAGCAGTTGTAGATCTTCGACTTGGCTTCATCATCTGATCTCTCTGATGTCAGGAGTTGTTCTGAGATAGTTCTTCAACAAACATTTCTCAGCATATCTGAGTTCATCAATCATTCTCCTTTTGGCATCTTTAAGCTCTGCAGTATCTTCACCAGTTTGAAAGATTGCAGCTCTGAGATCATTGATCTTTGCTTTTCTCAACTCCTGATCTAGTCTTATGACATAAGCTTTGTCAGACTCCAGATTGAATTCAAGTCTCTTAATACCAAGATATGTTCTGATCTGTGCAGTATTTGGCTTCATATCAACAATATCACCATTGTGATCTCTGTACTTTGGAACATATGTGCTGTCAGACTTAACAGAATAAAGCCTTTTCTGTCTCTGAATCTGTTCTTTTAAGTAGTTTGCAGCAGTTTCTGTTATTCTGTCATTCACTTGAAGTAAGAAAAGTACATGCTCCAATTCTTCAAAATACTTCAATGGAATGGCATTTTGTCTTATATGATAAACCCTACCATCTGTCATGAAATACAACATGATGTATTCTTTCAAGTAGGTATGGTAAACCATCTGTACAGATTCCAGTTGATTCAATCTCTCAGGAGTTGCTCCAATACCTGGTTCACTCAAGGAAGTTGGATCATTGGTAGTGTTGTGTACTCTTCTTTCATCAGCACTTCCCAATCCAGTTTTATCTCTTGCTTCCTTTCCAGTAACTACTCTTGCTTCAAAACCACTTGCAGTAGTCTTCAAAGGTTGAGTCTGTTTTGCTTTAGTGAATCCTGGTAGGAGTGTCTTTGATCTATCTTCTGATATCAAGTTAACTTGAGCTATGTCAGAGGTTACTTGCTTCTTCTGAATATCAGAACTTACAATTTCTTGACTCTGAACAACTTGAGCCATGTTAGAGGTTGTTTTAAGAACTTTTCTTGAAGTCAGAGCAAGATCATCCTTTAAATCAGTAATTTCTTCATCCTCAGGAGGTACATAAACCTTGATAGGTTCACCAACCTTTTCTTTACCCTTGGATCTTGGATCTATCTGTGGTTGTGATCTAGCCAATGTTGCTTCAGTATGTGTCCTTTCTTTGATCACAATGCCTTTGAGTTTTGGAAGTGACTTTTTACCAGAAGCTTCAGATTTAGATATGACTTTCTATGATTTAAGTTTGGATTCTTCTTCCTTTAAACTTTCCAAGTCCATTCCTAGATTTTCCTGAAGAAATAACTGTCTTGACATTTCCTCATCAAGATCTAAAAGTTCATCAAAACTTAGCCTTTTACCAGTAGCAGAACTTATTCTCTTCCTAGTATCAGAACTTGTCATATGATTAGCTTGTCTTGATGTGAATCCTCTACCTTGACTATGACCTCTACCCATTCCAGAGCTTCCTTGATCATCTTTTTCATTATCCTTTCCTGTCAGTGTCTTGTCAGTCTTGCATTTGGACTTAATCACTTTCTCCCCCTTTTTGGCATCAGTAGGTAGTAGAAGAGAGATAAGCAATTCCACTGAGGATTGGATTTCAGTTAGTTGTGATTGCTGAGAAGCTTGATTTTTCAGAATTTCATCAATCTGAGCTTGTTAATGATCTTGAGTCTTCTCAATATAAGCAATACTGTCAATGGTAGGTTGGAAGAACTTTTTCTTATCAATTTTCCAAACTTGTTCCTGTTTGATAAAGTTCTCCTGAATCTTGTGTAGCTCTGCATGAGTAGTTGAATGAAGATCTTGTAGATGTTTAGTACTCAATGCAGTGACTCTAAGCTGGGTTTTAAAATCATCAGAATTTAACATTTCATCAGCTTTAGTCAAGTGCTCAGCAAGATGCTTTTCAGTTGGAACACATGAAACTGAGTTCCATTCCTTAGTCCACTCCTGACCTGCAGGAGTTTCACTCCAAGGTACTGGTGCTTCCCCGGTAACAAACTTCTTAACCAGTTCAAACTTAGGAAGAGTCTGTTGAGGAGTATGTCCTGAAGGACCTGCTTCATCAGCATCTACAGTTGGAGCAATATCACCAGTATCTCCAGCATTTGCAGCATCACAACTTAAAGAATCAGTATCTTCTAATAAGACAACAGTATGAGTAGCAATGGAGGCTTCATCATCCTCTAATTACTGATCTTGTTCTAAGTTCTGATCAACAGCCATATCCTGATGCTCACCTAAATTCTGATCATCAGCATCTTGATGCAGAGAAGGTGTTGTTGATAACTCTGGAGTTTGAACAACATCAGTAACAGGTGTTGTGGAAGGAATATTTGCTGTTGGAGCTTCTAAGAGAAGTACTGCAGGCACAACCAAGTTTTGAACATCAATATCAGCACTTGTGCCTGGATCAACAGAAGACACAGAAGGTGTGTTAACCTTTTCAGAAACAGCTTCCTGAGATGGAGTTGATGGAGAAGAAGTGACTGGAGCAAATTCCTTGTCTTGTGAGATCAGAGATTCCTGATCCCCTTCCTTAGCTGCTTCCTCTTCATCATCTAAAACTGGCCTTTTTGCCCTCTGTTTCTTGTATCTCTTTATTGATTTGGATTCCTTGGGAGTTTCAGGAACTGTCATTCTTCTAAGCCGTTTGAGAAGCCTAGATCCCCCAATTCCAGAATCCTTCTGAGAAGTCACTTTCTCAGCTTCACCTACAATAGGTTCTGAAGAAGGAACCTGTTCCTCAGTATCAGATTCATCTCTCAGTATAGTCCTCCTCCTCTTTTGAGGTGTTTGAGGAATTTTTTGTC